>NW_004797796.1:484441-486122 GCF_000002075.1 Aplysia californica
GGGGGGTTCAGTGCTATTCTCGGGCGCATATTTGTCATAGATGTAGGGCTTACGCCTCTGGTGAATATAACATAATCATCTTCTGCTAAAAGTAAAACAAATTAAAGCAACAAACAAGAAAACAAAAGAACCACGAAAGCTAATTACAAGTACAGTCGAACCTGTGTAAGACGGAATCGCAGGGGAGCAAGAAAAAAAATTCCGTCTTACACATTTTCCGTCTTAGACAGGGGAATTCAGGGGGAGATGAAGGTTGATTGGGGGGGGGGGGGGGGTCAAACGCCCAGCCGGTGGGATCAAGGATCGCTTGTCCGATCGGCAAATGGTCAAAATTTCACACCTCTCAATTGCTATCCTGTCTGATAATGACATGCGTTAGTCTTACTTATCCAATTACCACAGTGCTTGCCCTTCATAGTACCACTGTTTGATCTATTAAAAACAGAAAAGTTTGAACATCTCCTTTGATTCCACCCTTAGCCCCACCCACCAATGCCACCCCTCACTGCCATCATGTAACAACGATTCAAGGAACTCTTATCTCGGCTGGCCGTACGATCGGGGCAGCAGGCATTGGTCAATCTAATACATGTACGGGGTGCCAACAGTTACTACGGATGGGATCGGCTGATCGGGCCGATCGCCCTACTCGATCGCCTCAAAAACAAACATGTTTGTTTTCAGTTTCAGGCGATCGAGTCGGGCGATCGGCCCGATCCAGCCGTAGTGGGCACCCCGTAATGCCCCGTATAATTTCGCACCTCTGGCTTATGGCTGCCCAGGAAAGTTTCCGTAGTGGCTCGCTACTCAAACACTCTCTCGGGAAGTCGTGAGATTTCACACCCACACTACACTGACCATCTGCATCGCTCAGGGCTCACATGATGGGGTAACCCCAAGGAGTTTAGAACTCTTTGGGTAACCCCTAAGCTTTACTGAGGAGTACGAGCCGAGTACTCGTTTCTCGCGAGAAACGCCCTTCCCGACGCTGCCCGACGCCCGAGCACTAAACTACTGCTCGGTACCGAGACGTGATACTGCTCGTTGGCTTGACATAACGAGTAACAGTAACAGTGACGAGAGTGAGATAGTGAGAGGCGAGAAATGACAACGCAGACAGTGCCACCCATCACCGTGCCGTCCTGTGTGTGAAACTGAAAGGGAGGGGAGAGGGTGGCGAGACGAGGCGAGTGGGGAGTCGATCAGGGCCTAGGCCTAGGTCTCCCTACCTTCCTTCACCGCCTGCGCCTGCGCAACAGGGCAAGCCTAGTTTCTAAGTTTAGATCCGCGCCACGACCGGCCTTCCCGCTAAATGAGTTGCTCGTACAGTGGGGCGAGAAGAGAAATCTCGGCCACAGCCGGCCTTCTCGCTGAAAGAGCGGCTCGAACTGCGGGGCGAGAAGAGAAATTGGTTACGAGACGAGAAGCATTGCTCGAGAAGCGAGACGGGAAGTATTTCTCGTTCCCGGGACCGGTCCCGGCGAGAAGTAGGTCAGCTTCTCGGTCTTCTCGCTCGGGAAGGAAAAAGCGCTTCCCGCCCGTCTCTACTGAGAAGGCATAGGGTAACCCCCAAATTTCACCCCTACTCCTTTTTCTCGCCCAGCGGCATAGCCATAGTGTTAAGTTTAGAGCCTGCGGAACCAAACTCGCGAGTTTTGTTTCAAATCAGGGTTTGGCGGGC
>NW_004797796.1:489304-548332 GCF_000002075.1 Aplysia californica
CAGGATAGAGAAAAGTGGGGGGTGTTTGTCCGTGGCCTATACCCTGGTGCAGGGTGAGAAAGGCAATGATGATGATGATGAGGTTTTAGTCAATTTTACCAAATTAATTCTAGTTTCTTTTATCGAATGTTACCCCAAGATTGCTCATTCGATTGTGTCTATGGTATGAGTATGACATAGCCTACGTCTCTCTCTGGAATAAAACTATCCTGTTCTCGGGTGCGGTTCAGCACCAGCAACTCTGTTAAACCTAAAAAAAAAAAGCAAAGAAAAAAAAAGTCAACGATTTATCTCCCTTAATGCTTCCAAAGAGGTAAATAATAGTACTAGAGGTCGCAGCTGGGACGTCACTCGCGTAAACTCACTATGGTTGAGTGGGCCCTCTCACTTCGCTTTGTCGCCATTTTTGAGAGGATTAAGATGGATGGAGACATAGTGAGTAATTGAGTTTGTTAAGAAAAAGGAACATTTCATAATTACAAACTGGATTGCTTTTATGTCATGTTGTCTACAATCTTTTTCTACTGATGCAAAGCCTAGGTTTTCATAGACTATGAAAGGGGGTTAAGACTTGGTCAATTATCTAATATATCAATTCGTTATTGTCTCAAAATGAGCAATTAATTGTAGGCTGGGATACTGTAAATCACGCATTGTATAGATCCTGTGCGCATACCCAAAGAGTGTAGTTTGATATCGGGTACAAATAATTATATGCTGACAACATTTTAAAATGCAACACTTAGATAAATAGCCAATTTATCTAGTGTCTAAAACGTTCACAATATTTTCTAAAATTGGCGTTGATTGGTAATGGTGTTTGGCTACACAACACCCCATCTACCATGAACCACTGCTGCTGCACAAGCTGTTTGATAACAGTTTGGCATCGGTTCTGCAAATGAGACAGAATTTTTTTGGGTGGGTAGTTACATCTGGTTGGCTACTTCATATTCACTCATCTCAACAACATCGACAGTGGTTCATTTCCGTTCAACCAGCCTTGTAGGTGTGCTAGAGTTGCAGCTGAAGCATATAGCAGCTTCTCAGTCGCATAATTGGTTCCCGGGGGCAGATACGAGGGCCTTTATTATTGTGGCCAGTGGTGCTAAATCTAGACATACTGTTTGAGCGACGCACAAAAAAAGATTTAATTAAAATTATGTTTTTTTAAATTTAACTGTTGATTATCAAGTCCATTTCATTCATGTTTTCTGAATTTTACTCACCCATATTATGGTCTCACCGTGTAAAAGGTCCCATTTACATTATTTGGAGATTATTTGGCTCATTCCAAAATTTAAAAAATCACAAAAATCCCAATGACAGTATATTTTAGCGATAGGCAAATCACATGAAAAAGAAATCGACATGAAAAGACTTCACAGAGTATCATTTATCCGTGATTGAAAAGTGTTGCTTTTCACCGACAGGCTTTTTATTCCTCCCCGGAATGGCGGCGCGCCCCTCAAGCTTGATACTCGTGACGTCACAGCTAAGACCTCTAGTTCTATTTACAACCTCTTTGGCCTCACCACTAAACTCCACTTTCTTTAGGCTGTAGGCCTAGAGGTCTTCGGCGCTTTTTCGGTAGTTCCCACCCCGCAATTGTTATTCACGGGTTTTGGCCCCAAGAGTAGGGGGGTTTCTTGACCCCCTGACCTAACCAAAATAGGAAGGGGGGTTTCAGGGGGGCATGCCCCCCTGAATTTTACCACAATTTAATGTTTTGCTGTTGTTAGGTTTGATCTTAGCTCACCGCGAATCAAACGTATAAATCTAGATCTAGATGTAGGTCAGGCTCAAATAAGGGGGGTGGGAACTACCAGATCTTCTTACTACTCAGATCTAGGCTATTCTTTCACTCATCACTCAAGCGACGGCACCAAGCAGCCGAGCACCTGCCCGCAATTGGCCTAGCTTTCCAGTCTAGTCAACTAAACAGTTGACAAGACGAGTCACACGAGGACACACATTACGACTGTCCTGTAACTAGATATATCTAGGCCAGGCCTAGCCTGAATGCTAGAACCAGAGAGGGTTTACAGTCTACGCCACGCTGTATTTCAAGTACGTTAGGTCAGTAAAACATCTTTTTGTAATCACAGTTTCAGACACTACTAAATTTAACTGGCCTGTAGGCTAGGCTAAGCCAAGCGTAAAGTCTATCGTTCGGGAGATTTACAATGAAGCAAAGTTTAAATCTAATCTGGTAATTCGTCGCTTTGAGTTTGAGGAACTGGCCCTCGTGTGTTCTCTCAGTCTAGGCCTAGACTAATAAACTATGTCACCGTGCCCATCCTGTCTCTGATTGAAGCGCATAAATAGGCCTAGGCCCTTGGATTCGATGCTGAAGCGTGAACTTGAGTTGAAAGTTGAAAGAGCGTAGATAAATAGATTTTCTGGGAAGATTGAAGAATACCGGACCACTCGAACATTATTGCGCGAGAAAGTGGGGTAGGGGTTCAGGGGGGTCTCCCCCCTGACAAAATTTTAATGAATAGATCTAGGCTACCGGTCCGAGATTCTCCATTGAGAGATATTAAAAACAGGAAAATTATGAATTCCTAAGGTTGAGACATAGGCAAAGTCAGTCCGCTGGTCCGGTATTCTTCAATCTTACCCCCATCATTAGTAGATTACATGATTCACTAGATATATCTACATGCATGTAGATTTCTAGATCTATGTGATTTTGATCAAACTCATTGTAGATCTCTGCTCTAAATCCTAGGCCTAACTTGCCCAGAGATAGCCTAGAATCTGGTATAAAAACAATTTTAAGGCTTTCCAAGAACACAACCTGTCTAGAATCTAGATCTATATATCTAGGCCCTAGACCATGCAGCTGTTGCAGAGCGGAAAATTGAATGCTAATTAAAATTACACATGCTAATGGCAGTTAAACGGAACGAAATGGAAACGTGTCTTTCCAGCTCGCGATTCCTACCGAGCTCGAACCGTCAGTCCCAATGGGGCAATAATAATATAAATTCTGTTGACACGGCAAGTTCAGCAAGTTCCCCGACTGTTCGTCGCTTTTAGTTTTTGACACTCCACAGTTCAATTTGAGACTTGGGCACTTAAAATTTACTGGATTCTCTTGCCTTTTAGACAGTGCAAGAGAAGGTACGTCATGTTGTAAAATATAATATCAATAAAAGCCCAGCAGATTAATTGGCCGCTGATTGAGGGTTCTTTAGTGATGTACAGATCTATCTAGGCTATATCTAGATCTAGATTCTAGATATGATTAGAGCAAGATAGGCCTAGAAGACAGCATTTTTTCTTTTCAGACTAAAAAGGACATATCCTGATGACTCTTGTTCCAGATCAGTGCAGTGAAACAAAATTTGAGTTTTGGCCACTGATGATTTAATCTCCCGATTCCCATGCTCTAGCCTTAATCTAGAGTCTAGATGTAGATCTAGATCATCTCCTCCTCCATTCCATGAATATCACCTTGTTTGTGACCTTTTACCAGGATGTTGCATCCTTTAGCTTTGCAACCTATGACAGTATTGTAGAAGTAGAAATAGAAGTAGATAGGCAAATTGTTCTTTTGCTTTTAAGAAAGATGACAGTATTTTGCACTGTTTTGGCCATCCTATATAATGTTATGTCGTATATATGATCGCGCCTGCTGTGGCTTACCTCTTTATTGGCTGTGGTCTTCTGCTGTTGTTTGTTGTTCCGAGGTTCCTTGGTTGGTCCTTGTATACCCTTTTTTTTTGTATTCTTGCATCCTACATGATGGAGAGAAGCTGTCTGAATCTGGGTTGCATGAAGTGTGTAAAAATACTGTCGGAGCTTTATTTCTTCACAGTACTCTGTTGGTAATCTTATCGGGCTCATGCCATTTATTTTAAGAAGTTTTCTGCAGAGTATCTTTTTAAAGTTGCTGGGCTTTTTCACCTGGTGTGAAAGTTAGGGGAGAACGGGGAGGCTTCAGACACCCTTTACGTTTGGCTCCAATGCTTGCTTCACATTATAAAAGCTTTTAAGAAAAAGAACCTTTATTATAAGCCATTTGTGATCAGCACTTGCGATTATCAGCTTCGTGTATCATCATGCTTTACCTCTAGAGTACCCTGAAGGTATCCGAAATCACCCTACTCTGCGAGAGACATCAGACGAACGTGAGGGAAACTTCGAATGAAGAGGGGTGACCTCGGACAGTGTGTCTCATGTCTCAAATATTATTTCTGAGAGGCAAAACTTCGACACAGCATGATCTGTACTTTTACCTTTTGTTTGCAATATGAAATTGTGTTCAGACTCAGGGGAATTAGTAGAACCCAGTGATCAAACCATATCAGTCCGTTTTTGTACACCTCTGCACATGTTGACCTGAATCTTTTCTTTTTATTGTAAAACAGAACTACTCAGTATTTTAATGATGTCCCAAATAACAAGCTAGTTTTTGCAGTGATAGTCAGAGATGAAAAGTATTCGTTTCCATGTTAGTTTCCTAGTGTTTCAACTTCTGGATTTTGTGAGAGCACAGCATTAATGAAGGTGCTCCATTTACTAAGCTATAATTATTGCTGTTTCTCTCTGAACGATGCCTTTTGGTTCGAATCTAGGTATATCTGTTCCTGAATATGGGCTGTTTGTAGGGTTTTTAATGGTTTTCATGGCTTCTTGTCACATCCTGATGGAGAGGGACATAAAATCAGAGATCCACCTTCTCAAATGACCTGACAGTTGTAGTGTTTCGGGAGGTGTACATCGGCCAAATCAAAACAGATAAAAGGGAAACAAAATATATCGTCGGCCTGGTGATAAAACCGACTAACCCACAAAATATTTAAAAAAATTTTTATTGGCCCTCTCGATAGTAAATTGTCCATTTCATATGCTCACTCAAAGACAGATGTGAATTTTGTCTAGAAATGTATTTAAAACATTAGAAATAAAACCATATAACCCGGCACCCATCAGATTTTAGCCCGATAATTCCGACTATCCCACCTGCGAGGGACGGAATGAGGGTTGGCTGTTTTTATCGCGCTAACAATGAGGGGCCACTTGCTACGTTACCGACTAACCCCGGCTTCGACTCCTCTCTGGACTACGTTTGATATCAGATTCAGACCTGCAATAGTTTAGAATTTGCTCACATAACCGTGGGAGCTCTCCAAAAAGGAATATTTGTGTAATATTTCTTGTTGGTTTCATTGGGGAATTATATAGATCTGGATGTTTCTTCATTTTTCTTCGTTTTAATGCTGCTGATAATGTAATTAATGACTAAAACTCCCCACTGTTCCCACAGAACTGTTTATCTCGTGACAATTCCGGTATTTGAAATGCATCTTTATGGATTTTGTTTTCTATGAAACTATGTTTTCTGTCTGCGTGTTTTTCTTTGTCTTTGCACTCGAAATTCACCGATTGTGAAGGCATTTCCCCTTTTCGGACTACTGTCTCTTCTCCTAATCATTTTTCCTTCACAATTGAGTGGACGAAGTAGATAGCATTTCCTCCTTTACTAACTCACTCAAAAAAATAATAAAATTATGCTACCTGTCCAGCACACCGTCTGCCCCCAACGATCTTTTTTTTTAAAGCGCTTTTTCTTTTTTTTCATTTGCTGTGTTTATTGCAGTCATTACCTTCTGAAACATCGTTCGACTTTCTTTGAAAGTTCATTTCGTTTGTGTTTTGAGTAGATTATTTTCTCAGTGTCAAAACATAATGCTTTATTTTTATATCAAACCTTAGCTTACATAACGCTATAACATTCAATAAGATGATGCCACTTTTGCTGCGTCACCTCTTACCCTCAGCGCAGTGGAAAGTGATCAATGTGACCAGGCTAATGTCACATCAGCTGATAATACAACAGTTATGTTACCTTTGATCTCTGCGAAAAGGACACAGCATGAAAACGATAGGAAGGGTAACAAAAGGAAGAGGTTGAAAGAACTGGGGATGCCTCTAGCCATGTCAAGGCACGAAGCGAGCAGGATGTGAACTTGACGTCCTTTGCAGTTGTAAACTGGTTGGTACAAAATGCAATGACATCACTGGTCACTCTCTTGGAAAGAAAAGAGAGCCCACGTATATGCCACTATAAACATGATAGACAAAAAGAGATTTTACCCAGCAAGGGAAAACCCAAGGAGAAATTACAGCCTTCAATACCACTTACAAGAGCCAAAGGTCAAAGAACACCTGTTTGTAAAACAATCTTTAAGAACACCGCAGGCCTGACCCACTGGTTTATTTAAAGTATCTTCTCCAAAAAAACCCCACAAAAAACGAGAGGTCCACCCCCCCCCCCCCCTTCCTGAACACATCACACCCACCATGAGAGAGCCAAGGATGACAAGTTGTTCCATAAAGAGGAATTTTTTGACAAACTTTCGAAGATATCCTCCTGTCTACAGATGGCAATCCAGACAACGTCAGATCTGCATCAAGTATACAAGGAGAACTTTGCAGAGAGGGTGAAAGCCACATTGAGCTATCAAGTGGTCTGCCAAAAGTTCAAGAAAAACAAGTTGGGTTTACTTTCAACCAAGAAAGACCAGTGCGACATTTGTACAAAGTTCAAATCTGGAAACCTCACAGAAACAGAACACACAGCTCAAATATGAATATGAGGAAAGCTGCAGCTAGACCAGAAAAGGAGAAGGACAGGGAGGCTGTGTGTGTCCTTTGTATGGAGATCCAGTGCGTCCTTCTGGCCCCATCACTAAAGACTTCCACCTTATATAAAACAAAACTGGCTGTACACAATGTTACGACTTATGATCTTGCCACCAGAGACGCCAGATGATATGTCTGGTATGAAAGTGAAGTTGGTCTGGGCTTCAACAGTTTTCATCATGTCTCACTCACTAACTGATATTGCAAGTGACTGACTTCAACCACTTCATCATCTGCAGTGATTGGCGCAACTACTAAAACAGAAAGCCACCCTGGTGAGTGCAATGGCCTCGCTGGCCGAAGAGCTTGACATCACAGTTGAGCAGAAATTCTCCCCAAGGGCCATACCCAAATGGAAGTGGATTCAGTCCGTGGCACTATTGAGCGATCGCTAAAAAACGGCCTGATGTACATCCCAATGGACTACGTGAACATCATGCTCAAAGCCAGACGCATCCCCAGGCCCTAGGAAGTTATGTACCTGGACCACAGCTTTTTCAAAGATTTCGCAAAGGTCGGAGAGCACTAAACAATCAGTCCAAGGAGAAAGGCAGGCGATCCTACTGCCACTGACTTGCAGGCATCAAAGTACACTCCAGTCTTTAAAATAAAATTCAGTGCAAGCTGAACTTTGATGATGGATGGCAGGCGCTGCAAGGACCAAGAAAGCTGAACACCATGTGTACGACGGTTACTGCTGGACCTCTCTGCAAAGACAGATTGAAGATAACTGCCAACCAGTATAAACATCTACTGGAGTTGAAGGCTGTCGTACCACGATGCTACCACAATTACAATGAATATTTGCCTCAGTAAGAAGTTTTGAAAGCGATCAAGCCAAATTTGATTATTGTAGAGTCTTGCAAAACAATGGTAACTTTTGTCGTATTGCCTTGTTGTAGCCATAGGACACAGAGTGAGACAGACATGCTCTTCTTTCGTTGAGAGAACTCAATAAAGTAGTAGTTGTCAAGCCACGCACCTTGGAGAAAGCTGGCGCATTCTTTGGTACTCACAAAGTATTTTTTGTATAATAATGACATATCATTAAGTAACCAACTTCTCCCAAACCATTGGTGAGGTAGTGGAGCTTTTGTGTGGCTTTCTGCTTTCATTTCTTTCTTAGTATTACCTTTTTCCAGGCCTTTGAATGGCCACCCAGTGCCAATAGTACCGTGTCAGACACGGTCATAAATTCTAAAGGCCTACTGCTGCTGCTGCTACTACTGTTGTTTTTGTTGTTGTTGTAGTTGTTGTTTTTGTAGTTGTTGCTGTAGCTGCTCTCCCTTACCCTTCCAACCTCCTGTTCTTCTACTTTAAATGTAATTAATATACCCATTGCTGTGTTCTGCTTCTTCTACTTTTATTAAAGGTTCATTTTTGTGACTGCTGTTTTTGCCCGAATTGACTCCGTAACACTGAAATGGCAGCAGCTGATACTATGATAGTATGTTGGTAGCAATAATATAGTCCTCCTCCTCTTCCTTCTTTTTCTTCCTCCTCCTCCTCCTCCTCCTCCTCCTCCTCCTCCTCCTCCTCCTCTCCTCCTCCTCCTCCTCCTCCTCTCCTCCTCCTCCTCCTCCTCCTCCTCCTCCTCCTCCTTCTTTTTCTTCTTCTTCTTCTACAAAAGATCTTGACGATTGAAGCAAGTGATCAAATACGTTACCATCAAGTGTGGCTTGGCTGCACTCAACCAAACTCAAGGCCAGCAGTGGTTTCCTGATAAAACCGGTCAACCCACAAAATTGAGGGTTGGTCGGTTTTATCCAGGAAAATTTGAGCGACATAACCGTCTAACCCACACAGTTTCATTAAAAGCAATTTTTAAAGGAAAAAATAGTCTACAGATTTTCGCTAAAGTGTTTTTATAGGTGTTTAAAGCATTGATTTATCGTTAGATGCCTTTGTTTTGAAATAAAACAGTTTTTTCCTTCTCCTGTAAAATTTACCTCGCTGGGGTTAGTCGGTTTTATCACAAGGCCGACGATATGCAGATTAAAAACCGTAGATCCGAAATTTTTTTTTCGAAAGTGCTTCTTGTGTTGCTCTTCGAGCTTTTGAAGATGAAATTCAAAAGCAGTGGAGAGACTTCAAAGCGAACAGAAACATATTAACGGATGCCATTTTAACGCCAAACTTATAGGATCCTGAGCTTTTTTACCTCTTTGTTGAGTCTCAAATCGGAGGAGGAATAACTGGTCTCATTGTACAAGGGCCAAATCTTCCACAGTTGTATAGATGAAAGAATTGCTTTCATATTAGATTTTCTTGTAGGGAAGAAGCTCAAAGTCATCCTCTTTGTCTTACTCTGACGCCATTTTCCCAAAGAAGTGACACACTTTCCTATAATCCCAGGTTCAATGACCACAAATTTACGTTCTTCAGGTTCCATGGGAAGGGTGCCACTTTCGAACCAAAACCCAGACAGCCTGTCTTTTTGGGGTAGATTTTGTTCATATGCGATGTTTCTGGTATAATTATAATATTCTCCATGATATTAATATAGAGGTGTGAAAACTTAGATACACCCTTGTCAAAAATACAACTTTCTTCACAGCAGATGAAAGATTTTGCTCAGTGAGGTGGCAAAAACACAGCAAGCTAAACCTTAAAATGAAGCATTATGTGATCCAGTAACAAAATGTGCACTGTCAATAGTTTAGCGAGAATTGACGTGTCCGAAGTCTCACCATGTCTGAGGCCTCCCTGCTCTTCCCCTATATGCTGTCTATTTCTAACTCAGGCACAGCAATGTGTTCAGAATGCATGCTTGGTACACTTTCATTTTGACTGATATAAAGATTCATATTATGAAAACACTAAAGTGCTGAAATTCTGATGTTTGACTTGATCAAAGACATTTTTTGTTGTTGATAATAGTGTTCAAGTATGTGATGTGTTTTGCAGCTTTGAGCTTTTCGTTGTCAATACTCTTCAAGTTTTCTGTAGATTCACTTTGGTAGAAAACTAACTTTTGTGACTATAACTAACTGTCAGGCCAAACCTTTTGCAGGTAGTGGAAATACTGTTCTTCTGATATAAGAAATGTTTTCTTTGAGTGAGTCAGAACCAATGCATCATTCTCAAGCAGTTCCTTAATGAGATCACATATTTTGAACTTCGTTTTTTCCTTTGATCTGAGGGCTAGATATATAGGCCTATTTATAAGGTTTGATAATGGTTTTGTATTTAATGTACTAGAACATATGTCAATTACCTATTTTGCTCTTCTTTCCCTGTTGGGTTTACTTTTGGTGAAATTGTGAACACATGAGCATTGATTCCAGGATCTCTGTTATACTAAGTGCACATTGCTAATCAAATTCATTTGATTGGGTTAGGGCCAGCCAGATTTTTTTCTCCATGGAAGAGTGAAACTACCATTTTGGAACTACTTAACTGAATTCGACTAAATTGGATTCAAAATCAAATGCATATTTGTTTTTTTTTAGGTTGCTAGTTGAATCTGTCATATGCTATTGTACCATAATGTCAGGTCATTGGCCAAGTCTTGCTTTCAAGCACAGGCTAATTTCTGAGTTATTCGATAAAAACCTTTTTTTAAAACTCCTATTAACTCAAGGTCTTGAGTTCAAGTTCAATCTTGATTCCAATGTTTTTAGTCCAGAAGACTTTGCTAATTTTTATTTTATTTAACCATTTGTTGTGTACATATTTTTGTGCAGAAATCATGAGAGTTTTACTGTCAAGAGTCTTCAACACTTGTCGTCTGAGTCAAGTGCTGTCGAAGAAAAATGTCGTTTCACTCAAGTTGTCACCATTGTCAGTGCAAGGCAAGCGATGGATTCAGCTTTGCACAACTTACCCTTTTGACAACTATGAACTCGAGAGGAAGAACTTTCATCTTGATGTCCCAGAATATTTCAACTTTGCTCATGATTTCATAGATGGATGGGCAGCAGCTGAGCAGGTATTAAAAAAAAAAAATTGAAGCCAAGGGTTTTTAAGTCACTAGTTAGTTTCCGTTGAACAAAAGACTCAAATAAAATTGCCCATTGTGTTGAACATATTGTTATGTAGTCGTTTAAGCCAAGCATTTGGAAATGTACTTTGTGAAACTTGACAGTTTTTCTTTCTCTTGTACAAATGTTATTTTCATTATGTAGTTTAGTGATCGACAAAAATACCCTTTAATACAGCTCGTAGAATTAGATTCTATCTTTTAAAGATTATTTTTGTCTTTTATTTGAAAGGTAAGAAAGAACACTTCTACAGTAAGTGTACATGTACTGGATATTTGCTTTTAGCCTTCTGGTGATTTTTATTTTGCATTTTTAATAATTTATATAACTTTCGTCCTCTAGAGCGGCAAACGTGAATCTGATGTACCTGCATTCTGGTGGGTTGATAGCGTGTCAAAGAAAGAAATCAAGTGGTCATTTCAGCAACTATCTCAACAATCGAAACGGTCAGCATCTTCATCTCTCATACATTTCTATTTGGGTCACTGATATGTGATACTTCTTGCCCATCTGTTTATTTTTTTCCAGTCATCTTGCTTGTCCCAATAATAGATGATAGCTTTTAGGGCAAATGTGCTTCTATTCAACTCCACAAACTGCAGTTGTGTATTAGTAAAGCTGGCTCTTCTGTTTTTCTGTAAGTCACTAGCTGTTTTTAATTTAAAGTTACGAATGAAAATAATGGTTGAATCACTGGATATGATTCTTCTGTGTCAAGACACAAATTTGTTTTGTGGCAGGAACGAATGGAAGGGTTTTTGGAAAATTTCATTAAAAATTATCCACTTTGACATTCAGCCCGTATCCCCCATAAGGGTTGTTCACTGTATTGCTCATTAACTTTTTGTATACGACATGTTGGTTCAGTTGGCTCTCAACATCACTCAGTTGTTCACAGTCATAACAAAAAAACTTACCGAACGTCAGCAGATTGATTTTATTTATCATAAGATTGTATGGTAACCGCTCGGACCTTTTATTTTTATCAAGTTTGATAATTATTTTTAGGTTATAAAAGGAGCAGAGTTATCGTGATGTTTGTGAATTTGGATACAGAGGGGGAATAACCTTCTGTATATTGTATTAAGAGTTAGTATTTGTGTTTTCAGTTGTCAAAGGAGAAGTGAAACTGATATCTTTGTCAAAAAATAAAATCAACAGCAAAAATTTATGGTCGGTACATGTGCTACTTCACTTTTTGTCAGCTTTGATAAATCCTCCCCCCCCCCTTCTCCGGACCAATTGAATTTAAAATTGCTTTATCTTATAAATAACATTTCTCGCCTTGTTTAGTAGTTGCTCTCTCTGGGCAATGCATGTTAAGATTTCAGCGATCATTTATCTCGTATCTCTTTTGATAGACAGAATTTGAGATATCCATCCTCAGGGCAGCCTGTTACATGCTGAACATTATCAATCACAAACAACCAAAGCCATTCTTGTCAAACATAAATTTTGCCATGTAACCTGTTTTCTCCAAGTGATGGTTGGCAGCGGCCCATGAGCTGGTCCTGTTTTGCCAAGTGGCGTGTCTCAGGCTGATAAAGATGCAATAGTTTACATTCGGAGACACATGGTAAATGATTTTCATATAAATCTAATGAACTGTCTCTAAAACTATTTTTGGTTCTGATGCTTTCAAGCCACTATTGGGTGAAAAATCTGTTATTGTGTATTTCAGAGTAGCTAACGCTTTGACTGGTGGATGTGGTCTTCAGCGGGGAGACAAAGTTATAGTTATTCTACCCAAAATACCAGAATGGTGGCTGCTGAACTTAGCTTGCATTCGTGCTGGTAAGATAAGACTCAATAAATGTGGTTTTTGCTTTTTTTGTCCACAACAGTTAGGTTTAGGAATTTTCTGCATTGTTACAGAATTTTATAAAAATGGGTTTGTGCTTTGACCGTGATGTCTTGCATTTATTCTTTCTACCTGTTGTAAATGCTGAAATGGCAGAATGCTCTGATAAAGAGAATCAAGGGTTTAGTTCAACTTCAAGTGAGGAATTTTCATACCACAGCAAGGATTTTTAAAAACTGCTTAATAATAATGATAATGGGAATTTATAAAGTGCCTAATCCCTAGAAGGTTCTAAGCTTTGTACCATGCAGAATTGTGCTTGATATATTTTTTCAGAGGAGAAGTTGAGGGTAAGACTTTGATGTGCTATGATTTTTCCTGAAATGTTAGTTTTTGCAGTGTCAGTTCATATAGGGTTTTACTTGTTTTATTCTAATAGTAATACAGCCTTTCTGGTCACTGCAGTGGAGCCCCCTCTTTTAGAGCAAGAATCAACATATTTTATGCAAGGTCTCATTTCAATCACCTGTCATCTAATAACTACTGCCATTTAACATTTCTTGAGATGTTTTCGTTAATGATTTCTTGAACTACTCAACCCCCGGGGCCCCCTCGATTTCAGGGATGACATTTCTCCTACGAGAGAGGAGCATATAATCAGGAAATATAATTTCTTACAAAGAAAAAAAAGGAAAATAAATGAAGGGAGTAAATTGAGCTTGGGTTAAAAAAAGAATTTTTTTTAAAAATAACTACAGAAAATTCTTTCTTCCATCACAGGTGAGGCATTCTATTTGGGCATGATCTGTTTCAATATGAACTTAATATGTCTTGATTAAATATATATGTCATGAAAATGATATAGTGTATTATTAAACTCATAGGTTGTGAAAATGATACAGTGGAGGAATAAAAATAGCTTAAAACATTTCACTTTTCATTGTTCAGCTTGTCTGATACCTGGGGTCCTGGTTTGCCATGGTAGTGAAAAAGAGGCATACTATGCATATTAATCGAGGCAACTGACGACTGAAAATTGTCATGAACCTCATTCTATAGAGCCTCATTTGCACTTTGGTTTGAGAGGATTAAGTATGATGTTATGGTTCATTTGTCAACAAGCTGGTGCATGTAATGTAACTTTTCCCATATCTGTAGTGAAAGGGTTAGGCTCTCAGCTGTTGCATGCTAAAGATGTCAATTTGTTTCCTGTACCCGGTATGGGAAAGTTTATTTTATCAACTAGTATCTCTGTCTTTCTGCTTTGGAACAGTTTCCCAGTCATCTCGTGTTACCCTTGGTAGACAGGGTCACATCCCAGTTGATGTAAAACCAATGATTTCCATTTCTGTTGAATGTTATTCCATTTAAATGTTCCATGAGCAGCTGTTTATGAGTTGATGAAATTTAAAACTTTGTCACCACAAAGTCTGATGGTGTTTGTACAGGCTAATTACTCAAATATGAAAGTCATGTCATTTGAGTGCATTGAAGCTGTAATGTGAGCAGTCAGCTGTTTTACCTCTCACTTGCTAAGCGCTTCTCAAATTTAGAATGTTGGCAGTTACTTGCTAAAATTTTGTGACTCTTGAAAAAAAAGCCTTTTGACATTTTGTATAGATTCCTGTATAGAGAAAAAAAATGTAGGTTCGTGAAATTTGGATGTTTACAATAAACCATTTTCAAGTTGTCTTTAAAATACTGGTCCCTAAAATCCCAATTTTGCAGCACTCTTCCCACCACTACTTGATAAAGTGTATGGATTGGAATATTCATGAACAGGATCAGTATTTGCATTGCTCAGTAATTTGTATAATTTTCAATGCAGCACCTTTGGAAAAAGTAACCTCATTAGAGGTCCAGCAAAGCTGACTTACCTGGTAACAACTGATGAGTTGGTATTGCCATGGTGCCATATGTGCTGGGTGAGGGTGAGGTGTGTAGTTTAATTTTGGGGATAGCCCAGTGTAGCAGATGTCAAGAATATTTCATGGTCTGCTGCACTAACTGACTGGTCAATGAATTTGACCTGACGGTCGTTTTTTCATTTCCTTGCATCATTCTTACGGTTTAACACAAGTTTGATGTCAGTATTACTTGTGCATGAAAGCAGTCGTGCTCCCACCTGAGACTTCCTAGGTTTTCGTTTTGAAAGTAGACAGTTTGTTTTTGTTTGTGCATAAATGGTCTACAAAACACAAATGGGTCCTTTCAAAAGCAGAATGGGTGTGCCATTGGCTCAGTTGGTATCATGCTGGACTACTGAGTGGATGGCTCTAGTTTCAATCCTCAATGGGGCGTTCTGAACATGGATTGTTTTGGGGAGTTTTTGAGGCTCTCCACCCTTTCCATTTAGTCTTATCAAAGATGGACTTTTAGTTTGGAGGTACCGCCTGTTAGATAACCTTACAGTATTGAAAGGGGAGATAAACTTGTAACTTTTTCAAATTTATAAAGAAGACAGAAGAAGCGAAAAAAACTGGCAGTTATAATGCGTGCAAGAATATATTTATTATGTTTGGAGGTTGTCGTCAGAGTGTGTCCTTGAGCAAGACACAATAATTGTGACTCAAATAAGTGATACTGCACATTGGTTTCCAGCTATGATGCCTTTATAGGATAGTCTGTACATGTATTGGAGTGACACTGTGCATTTTGTGATGTTCATGAATAATTGCATGTATGTATCTATTGTATTTGCCACTCTAAGCTGAATTTGTCCAGGGGGATCCATAAACGTGGCATTTTGTTTTATTTATTAAAAATGTTTTAAAACATTTTACAGACATAATTTTGAGTCCAGGGACTACCTTGTTACGAAGCAAAGATATCAGGCACAGACTAAAACTTTCTGGGGCCCAGGCCATCATCACCAGTCCTGAGCTCAGTCATTACGTGGATGAGGTAAGTAAGATCAGGCCAAGCCAGTGGTTGGTTGGCTGGTGCTTGATGTGTTTTGTTCCTTCTTTTCTATCAAATGCCTATTGTCCTTATCTATCCTCCTTCTTTTCTTTGTATGTTACTCTCTTGTAACACCTCTTATCTCCAACACTTTTATGACCTATTTGTGTTGCAAGTGCTGTGAAACTTGCTTTAGCTAAAAAAAACAAGCTAAAAGACCAGGTCAGCTGAGACAGGGAAAAGGGCTAAGATGCAATGGAAGAAAATAACTGGCTTTTTCAATAACTTTTTGTTCTTTCCAGTGTTCCTGATATCCTTATCTGTTCATAGGGAAATTTTGGCAGGTGTCATGCTGAGTTGCTGGAAGTTACAACCCAGTGGCCCTACTGTCGTCACTTACTCTTCCCCACACCAATGTTGAAATGCATAAACCACCTCAGATTGCTTGGTACAGTGTCAAAATTCCTCATGACTAGACTAGACAGATATGCGATTTTTCTGCTGTTTAGGGAATGTTTCTATCGGTGTCAAATGGGAAAATACTCAGTTTTGTCTCTCAGGTACTTTTAAATACATCATGTTTCCCTTCTTGTGTACATGACAAATTAAGTCTGTTGGTCCTTGGCGGGGGGTGGTGGTGGTGGTGGTGGTGGTCCCATTGTAACTGCTCCTTACCCCCTTAACCCTTTCATGGTCTAAATGATGTTTTCCATTGTCATTTTTTCTTATATGGCGAAGGAGCCAAGATGCTGCTTTGACATAAGGTGTTCATCATGCCTTGTGAAGCGCGAGGACCATGATGACGAACGCCATTTGTTGTATACTGCATACTGCTTCTATAAGATGTATTTGGTAAACCTAATTGCAGATTCACACTCGGCGATATTCTTTACCAACAGAGAAATCTTTTCCTTTAAGAGACAGTCATATTTATAAACCATGTCTAATTATATACAACTGACCACTAAACGTAGCACTGCTCTTTGTCCATGGGGATCCAAACCTGTGCCTGGTAAAGTAAGAACTGACCTGGTGTCCTGCAGTGATCATTATTCTTTGGTCATGAGAGGCTGGATTATGTCCTATAAATGCAGACTGGCGTCTGGTGTCACTGTTAGTTGTTTTGCCATTGAAAATAAGAAGACCCGAGTTCGACGATTCCAGTGTGGGGAGACTTTTTATTGAGTATCTTGGTCTTTCTGCTGCGAAGTTGTATCCTTCTCAGCTTGGGTTGGCCTGACAGGCAGGGTCAAAACCTGCCTTCTTAAAATATATAAATCATGTTGATGGGGGCGTAAGACATCAATAATCATATTTTTTTAATCAATGCAGTCCCCCTATAATTTGCACCAAGTTTCAGTTCAGGAGCATAGTGGCTCATCACCATGCAGAATAAGTGTAATACTGACTGCGTTTTGTATGCATCAGTGCTTCCTTATAAGGTTTTTGTTAGGTCAGTCTTTTGTTACTTGCCAGAAACACCTGTCAACTCCAAAACAGAAAAAGGGGAAAATCATGTTCATATTCAGAAGTGGTCAACATAATGTTATTCTGTGTGGATTTATTAGAGGTCTTTTTTCCGGCACAATTTCACTTAAACTTTCTTTTTCTGTCTGTGAAAAATAATTAATATGACTGTGTCTGTGCTCATTCTTAATTGAAAGTTTTGGGTCACAGGCTACACTATGTTCTGATATTTTTTGTGTATTATTTTCTTCTTCTTAAGGGAGCGTCTGATATTGAACGACCTCTGACCAAAATTCTTGTTGGTGAACAGTCTGAGACAAGGTATTTATATATTGATTGGTCTGCTTTTTTCCCTGCGAACACAACACATACCACTAAACTCCTACCTTAATAGGATCCGCAAGGATACCCCACCCGACTGCCCGTTGTGCGACTGCCAGGATGAAACAGTACCACACCACCTCTTTAACTGCCCAGCACTTTGTGACCTGCGTAGCACCTACCTACCTGCCTCCCCAGACATCAGAAACACTCTATACAGCGACAAAGCACAGCTGATTAAAAGCTGTCAATTCTTTGCCATATCGACAGACCGAAGGGCTAGAACCCAAATGGCCGTGGATCGGAAAAGTAAAGTAAAGTAAACTAAGTCTGCTTTTTTCCTGGTTGTCACTCAGTCATTATAAGTACATTCATAATTTTTGTGACAGATAATGTTTAGAAGTATAATTTTAATCCCAAAATTTGCTCACTTTAAAGGGATGATGGTATAAAGTTTTGCCTTAATGCATATATGGAAAAGGTTTCTGAAAATGACAGTATTTGTCACTGAAGAAGGATTTGCTTCTCCTTATAACAAATTTGTAAAGATTTTTTAGATTTAATCCCATGATTATGGGCACTGTTGGAAGAATCAGAGGACAACGACTGGACAGCATCTTGGTATTATTCGAAACTGCTAGACATCACTAAGGACACAAAATGGAAAAACACTACGGTTCCAAGTAAGATTAGGAGTATGTTTATTGTCCCGTTTACTATTTATAACATACAAGGATGAAATGACAGCAGAGGCTAAACCAGAGGACAACACAATAAACAAGCTTCTTTTTTCTGATGATCAGAGCATACTAAGTAACAACGAGAAAATCCTCCAAGAACAAGTAAACAAACTGAACAAAAGCTGAAAAGATCACAGCAAAGAAGATCAACACGAGCAAAGCTGAGGCACTGAAAATCAGCGAAGCACCAGGACCCCTAAATATCACAGTCGACAACAGCAAGTTCAAACAGTAGAAGAGTTCAAGTATGTGGGAAGTGTATTTTGCCAAGACGGATTGATGGACAGAGAAATAGAAACAAGAATAAAAAAGGCCGACTAGCACCATTACTTTCACATCCCAACATTGCAATGGAAACAAAACCTACTTCATACCAACACTGTGCTACCAAGGCCAAACATTGACAATAAACAAGAGTCACCAAAGTAAAGTAAACACCTGTCAAGTGAAATGCCCCAACAATTTCCATTTTCAAAAATCAGCTGAAGCATTTTTTATTCACAAAAGCATACCTGTCATAATGATGTACTGTGATATATATGCATGTGTATGCCAGACTGTGAGACTGAAGAAATAGCGAGTGAGAATGAGAGAGAGAAAAAGAGAGAGATAGAGAGAGAAAAAGAGAGAGATAGAGAGAGAAAAGAGAGAGAAAAGAGAGAGATAGCGAGAGAGGGAGAGAGAAAGAGAGAGAGAGATAGAGGGAGAGGGAGAGAGAGAGAGAGAGAGAGAGAGAGAGAGAGAGAGAGAGAGAGAGAGAGAGAGAGAGAGAGAGAGAGGAAATGTTTTTCTATCTGTATAGAATTAATGTTTTAATGAATGTTTCTAGTTACTCACGTTTCAACTGTATTTTGACTGTTCGTGAATTTATATTGCATTGTATATTTTTAGTGAACACATTTTCAACCTCACTGCGAGACTGTTTTTCTGGTATAAAATTTTACACATATGCATTTATATTATATGTATAATACTTTGTTTTACGTACACATTTGTGTCGATTAATTTTTAAGATGTGATGTCTTTTTCATTGTAATGCGCATTGAGCATCTTTTAGGAAATGGAAATGCGCAGTATAAATGCTATTTATTATTATTATTATTAATGCTTATGTAAGACTTAGAACATTGTACGAAGAAACCGGGCAAGAAATGAGATTGTTAAAGAACAAGATGGCTCAACTCTCTGCTTTGAGTACATAGATAAACAATGAATAAAATGGTTATGAAATCTGTCAAGATTACCTCCAGACTGTAGCGAAGACGTAGCGAAGACGGATTGATAGACAGAGAAATAGAAACAAGAATAAAAAAAAGGCCAACTAGTAAAAGCTGTCAATTCTTTGCCATATCGACAGACCGAAGGGCTAGAACCCAAATGGCCGTGGATCGGAAAAGTAAAGTAAAGTAAACTAAGTCTGCTTTTTTCCTGGTTGTCACTCAGTCATTATAAGTACATTCATAATTTTTGTGACAGATAATGTTTAGAAGTATAATTTTAATCCCAAAATTTGCTCACTTTAAAGGGATGATGGTATAAAGTTTTGCCTTAATGCATATATGGAAAAGGTTTCTGAAAATGACAGTATTTGTCACTGAAGAAGGATTTGCTTCTCCTTATAACAAATTTGTAAAGATTTTTTAGATTTAATCCCATGATTATGGGCACTGTTGGAAGAATCAGAGGACAACGACTGGACAGCATCTTGGTATTATTCGAAACTGCTAGACATCACTAAGGACACAAAATGGAAAAACACTACGGTTCCAAGTAAGATTAGGAGTATGTTTATTGTCCCATTTACTATTTATAACATACAAGGATGAAATGACAGCAGAGGCTAAACCAGAGGACAACACAATAAACAAGCTTCTTTTTTCTGATGATCAGAGCATACTAAGTAACAACGAGAAAATCCTCCAAGAACAAGTAAACAAACTGAACAAAAGCTGAAAAGATCACAGCAAAGAAGATCAACACGAGCAAAGCTGAGGCACTGAAAATCAGCGAAGCACCAGGACCCCTAAATATCACAGTCGACAACAGCAAGTTCAAACAGTAGAAGAGTTCAAGTATGTGGGAAGTGTATTTTGCCAAGACGGATTGATGGACAGAGAAATAGAAACAAGAATAAAAAAGGCCGACTAGCACCATTACTTTCACATCCCAACATTGCAATGGAAACAAAACCTACTTCATACCAACACTGTGCTACCAAGGCCAAACATTGACAATAAACAAGAGTCACCAAAGTAAAGTAAACACCTGTCAAGTGAAATGCCCCAACAATTTCCATTTTCAAAAATCAGCTGAAGCATTTTTTATTCACAAAAGCATACCTGTCAAAATGATGTACTGTGATATATATGCATGTGTATGCCAGACTGTGAGACTGAAGAAATAGCGAGTGAGAATGAGAGAGAGAAAAAGAGAGAGATAGAGAGAGAAAAAGAGAGAGATAGAGAGAGAAAAGAGAGAGAAAAGAGAGAGATAGCGAGAGAGGGAGAGAGAAAGAGAGAGAGAGATAGAGGGAGAGGGAGAGAGAGAGAGAGAGAGAGAGAGAGAGAGAGAGAGAGAGAGAGAGAGAGGAAATGTTTTTCTATCTGTATAGAATTAATGTTTTAATGAATGTTTCTAGTTACTCACGTTTCAACTGTATTTTGACTGTTCGTGAATTTATATTGCATTGTATATTTTTAGTGAACACATTTTCAACCTCACTGCGAGACTGTTTTTCTGGTATAAAATTTTACACATATGCATTTATATTATATGTATAATACTTTGTTTTACGTACACATTTGTGTCGATTAATTTTTAAGATGTGATGTCTTTTTCATTGTAATGCGCATTGAGCATCTTTTAGGAAATGGAAATGCGCAGTATAAATGCTATTTATTATTATTATTATTAATGCTTATGTAAGACTTAGAACATTGTACGAAGAAACCGGGCAAGAAATGAGATTGTTAAAGAACAAGATGGCTCAACTCTCTGCTTTGAGTACATAGATAAACAATGAATAAAATGGTTATGAAATCTGTCAAGATTACCTCCAGACTGTAGCGAAGACGTAGCGAAGACGGATTGATAGACAGAGAAATAGAAACAAGAATAAGAAAAAGGCCAACTAGCACCATTACTTTCACATCCCAACGTTGCAATGGAAACAAAACTCACTTCACACCAACACTGTACTACCAAGGCCAAACATGGACAATTAACTGTGAGAGCATACAACCAGAGATCAGATGGATACAGAGGAAGAAGCTGGCCCAGGAAAAGATTGAGGAGAGGCTCTGAGAAACATTAGACAAAAACTATGTAACCATGCAACAGGTGATGCTACAAACAAGGGAAAGACTTTTGCTTCTCTGTTTTTATGCCATAAGGTAACAGAGGCCTGAACAAGAAAAGTAAAGGTCAGTAATCCCATGACATTTTTTGGACAGTTTGAATTAATACCTCTTGAAAAATGATCCTTTTCTATCATTTGCAAGACAGTGATGTCGGCAGAAACGTTTTACTAAAATTTGTATATGCTCAAACAGAAAGTGAGCATTGATAAAAGATCTCACAGAAGACGTTACTTGAAATATGCTCATTATATCTTCTTTTTATTCTTTTTCTTTTCTTCTTCCCCTCTGCTTCGCCCTCTGTTTCTGCTACCGCTGCTGTTTCTCCTGCTGTTTTCCCTCATACCCTTCAACTGTATGTCTTTGTACAGTTCATCCATGTACTTCCTCCTTGCTTTTCTTCCTTTCCGATAGCATTTTGGCTCCATTCTCTGCATCATTCTATCAGCAATTTTTATATCTGAATCCTATTCACCTATCACAAACATGAGAAAAGTTGTAAAATGGAGATAAACATTATAAATACAATTTCCTCTTTTAGGCCAGGATGGGTCAATTACCATTCTCTGGTGGAGAAAGCTTCTGCAGATTTCCAGGTAAGTTGAGTTGAAGAATATATGTTTTTTTAATGAATGGCTTTCCAAGATCAAAAACTTGCAAGAGGAATTTTACTTGTTTATCCGATCCTTATGCTTTACATAGCAGTCTGTCAAAATGATTTTTTGAGAAATGCTGAAAGTTTCAAAGAGATCTTCGCTTTAGAAGTATTGTAAAATGTGAAGAATACAACCCCGGGGTACAAAATAACACCAGGGCGTATGGATAGGGTTAATATAACATACAGGGGTAAAGTTTGTCAGTATATCTGCATTTTCTGTGCCGCAGACCGCTAAGACCAAAGCGACGGATCCAATGACTTTGTTCTTCACAAGTGGAACAACCGGTGCACCTAAGATGGCGGAACTTTCTCATGCCAGCTATGGCCTGGGCCATACACTGACTGCCAGGTAGGAGGTTCATGTAACATTCTGTATGGTATTATTAGTGTGAAAGAGATGGTGTGCTATTTTCAAACTTGAATTTTTATATTGTAAAACTGCCTTTTGATCTTTCATGGATCTGCTTAATGTTGTCGGGAAAAGGCAATTCAAGCACATGCACGAGAGGTCAAAGTTAGACTTTGTGGAATATTAACGCTTTGAAGTACAGAATTCTTCTAGCCCTTTCTTTTAATGGACTTCAGTGATGAAAGTCTTCCATTTTACTTTAATAACATTTTCCCCCAAGTGAAAAATAGATTATACAAAGATTTAAAAAAAGGGGATTGTTCAGACTATCTGTGACAAATAAAATTACAACTAGATATCTACTTCTGCAGGGATTTTGTGACATCCTTTTTGTCCACTTTTTCTAAACTGTGAGGTACTGTTATTTTTATACATGTATTAGTACTGCCCAACTTAAACTGAAAGATGTTGATGAGATAAAAAGAGTTTTAAAAAAATAAGCTTTCATTTTAATGACTACACTCGTCCACTTGATGTCAATTTTCTCGTAAGGAGTCAAAGTAGAGTTATGCTTTTTGATCAAAGCATGGCAAATATATTAACACTTTGCGGTCAATTGCCGCAATAATGGGACTCTGAAAATTACCAATTCTGGTCACCTGACGCAGTTCTGTGACAGGCCCAAGAATTCCGTTGCAGTCACTCTGGCTGGATGACCAGATGGGGAATTTTGTTCTGCTGGCTGTTTGACTGTAAAGTGTTAAACTCGATTTGTATTTGTTTTGCTTTTGAAATGAAGAACATAAAGGAAAAAGCAATGAAAAAGAATTGTTTTGAGTGTAATCGTGCTTATATAACTTTGGAAAGAAGCAGGTTTTTGGGACTTAAAATGGGTATTTATGGTAGTACTTGCTTTCAAATCTATCTCCCATCTAGTCCCAACACTATTGTGACATCCAGTTTCTTCATTTATTTTTAACTTCCATGTAATTGTGTGTTATGTTATTGCTCTCTTTCAGATACTTTTTGCAAAGCACTTCTCGGTCAGTGGTGTGGAACCTGTCCGACACAGGCTGGGCCAAGTGTGCATGGTCTTCTTTATTTGCTGCTTGGATTCATGGGTCATGTGTTTTTATCTACAATTCTGCGGCCTTTGATCCGGCTGAAACTCTACAGGTTGGATTTGGTTGAATTTTTGCTTTGAAGAGGTGTCAGAATTATGTGAAGAGGAAAGTTCAAAGAAGTTAATGTGGAAACTGCTTAACCTTTTCATATAACTTCACGCGAGGTATTCCTTTTTTGTCTTCAGATAGAGTTATAAGCATTGTGAACTTTCATCTGGTTCAAGTTTTGAGAGTTTTGGAAGTTTTGGGAGTAATAAATGCTTAACCTTTTTTTTAAAAAAGTGGATGTTTGTCACCTTTGGTTGGATATTTTGTCATCATGACTGGTGAGTTATATTTTCATAATTTTTTTCCGTAACTTTACCCATTATTTGATGAGAAAGAAAGTCTTTTTTTTCACAATAATCATTTTAACTGAGAGTGTGTGTGTGTTGTTTTTTTTTGGGGGGGGCTGTAATTGTAATATTTTTCACTGGATCATATCAACTCCTTATGTTTTGTAGAATAGCTTGTTAGGATCGATTATGGAATTTAAAAAGTATCTTAATGATCATAGTCAGTATCAGTGAAGTAAATCTTAATTCTGTTTCCTCTTCTTTTCTGTTATTTCTTTCAATTGGATTTTGGCGTTGTGCAACATAAACCTTTTGTACCCTTCTTTCAAGTAAAGAAGTTTTTGAGGTTCACGCATTCCTGATCCTTCAGAAGGGAGGAACTTTGCTTTTACTCCTCGTAACACTTTCCCTACCGTGAGCTGCATTTTGCGCTCGCGGACGTGGCCTCGCTAGACTGAGAGCCGCAAAATACGACTCGAGTGGCTCCCTATCTATTCCAATCCAGTAATGAGAAGACACGAAATTCTTGGCTGATCCACGTTCCCAAAATAATAGAAAAGACTTCCTGTTAGCACATAAGAAAGAAAATGTAGCACTGAGAGACGATTTTTAGTCATTTCAGCGCTTTTTTTGTCCCCTTCGAAACGTAAAAAAAGATTTTAAAAAGCGCTCCCCTGACTTCAGTATATGTCTCATATTTTCACTTCTGTATTAGGTACACATACATAACTTTCAGTATTTCTTTGCATTACTTGAGGCAACCTACCAGGGAAGTTTGAATGATGCTGTTGTACTTTTTTAGATATGACCTCTCAAAGCTGGAAAATTGTGGATTTCATATGGCATCTTCGATATTGCATAATCACGTTTAGAACCCCCAAACTAATATAATTGGAGTAAATCTTCTATATTGTATCACCATCTGATAACCCACACAGTTTCATTAAAAGCAATTTTTAAAGGAAAAAATAGTCTACAGATTTTCGCTAAAGTGTTTTTATAGGTGTTTAAAGCATTGATTTATCGTTAGATGCCTTTGTTTTGAAATAAAACAGTTTTTTCCTTCTCCTGTAAAATTTACCTCGCTGGGGTTAGTCGGTTTTATCACAAGGCCGACGATATGCAGATTAAAAACCGTAGATCAGAAATTTTTTTTTCGAAAGTGCTTCTTGTGTTGCTCTTCGAGCTTTTGAAGATGAAATTCAAAAGCAGTGGAGAGACTTCAAAGCGAACAGAAACATATTAACGGATGCCATTTTAACGCCAAACTTATAGGATCCTGAGCTTTTTGACCTCTTTGTTGAGTCTCAAATCGGAGGAGGAATAACTGGTCTCATTGTACAAGGGCCAAATCTTCCACAGTTGTATAGATGAAAGAATTGCTTTCATATTAGATTTTCTTGTAGGGAAGAAGCTCAAAGTCATCCTCTTTGTCTTACTCTGACGCCATTTTCCCAAAGAAGTGACACACTTTCCTATAATCCCAGGTTCAATGACCACAAATTTACGTTTTTCAGGTTCCATGGGAAGGGTGCCACTTTCGAACCAAAACCCAGACAGCCTGTCTTTTTGGGGTAGATTTTGTTCATATGCGATGTTTCTGGTATAATTATAATATTCTCCATGATATTAATATAGAGGTGTGAAAACTTAGATACACCCTTGTCAAAAATACAACTTTCTTCACAGCAGATGAAAGATTTTGCTCAGTGAGGTGGCAAAAACACAGCAAGCTAAACCTTAAAATGAATAATCATTTTAACTGAGAGTGTGTGTGTGTTGTTTTTTTTGGGGGGGGGCTGTAATTGTAATATTTTTCACTGGATCATATCAACTCCTTATGTTTTGTAGAATAGCTTGTTAGGATCGATTATGGAATTTAAAAAGTATCTTAATGATCATAGTCAGTATCAGTGAAGTAAATCTTAATTCTGTTTCCTCTTCTTTTCTGTTATTTCTTTCAATTGGATTTTGGCGTTGTGCAACATAAACCTTTTGTACCCTTCTTTCAAGTAAAGAAGTTTTTGAGGTTCACGCATTCCTGATCCTTCAGAAGGGAGGAACTTTGCTTTTACTCCTCTTAACACTTTCCCTACCGTGAGCTGCATTTTGCGCTCGCGGACGTGGCCTCGCTAGACTGAGAGCCGCAAAATACGACTCGAGTGGCTCCCTATCTATTCCAATCCAGTAATGAGAAGACACGAAATTCTTGGCTGATCCACGTTCCCAAAATAATAGAAAAGACTTCCTGTTAGCACATAAGAAAGAAAATGTAGCACTGAGAGACGATTTTTAGTCATTTCAGCGCTTTTTTTGTCCCCTTCGAAACGTAAAAAAAGATTTTAAAAAGCGCTCCCCTGACTTCAGTATATGTCTCATATTTTCACTTCTGTATTAGGTACACATACATAACTTTCAGTATTTCTTTGCATTACTTGAGGCAACCTACCAGGGAAGTTTGAATGATGCTGTTGTACTTTTTTAGATATGACCTCTCAAAGCTGGAAAATTGTGGATTTCATATGGCATCTTCGATATTGCATAATCACGTTTAGAACCCCCAAACTAATATAATTGGAGTAAATCTTCTATATTGTATCACCATCTGATAGATTATTTTTTTTATCTTCAGTTTGATGGGCCGTATGATATGGTTTGTGTGTGTTTAGTTGGATGTTTTGACATTTTCCTTTGGTTGGGTAGGTCAAGGAAAAGCCCTTGGCCAGTGGTGGATTTTGGCCTGGTAGGAAAAGAGTTAAGTAAGGAGAAACAATCTGGGAGTTCCAGTTACTAAGTGAGAACATTATGGACTTATTGCCAGTTCAAAGTTCAAGAAAATGGGAATTTTTTTCAAATAGAATCATCAAGGTGTTCATAACTTACAAAAAATTTGAGGACTGTGTTCTAACCAGCAGTGATCTCTATACTTGTACAACAAATTTGAGGACTGTGTTCTAACCAGCAGTGATCTCTATACTTGTACAACAAATTTGAGGACTGTGTTCTAACCAGCAGTGATCTCTATACTTGTACAACAAATTTGAGGACTGTGTTCTAACCAGCAGTGATCTCTATACTTGTACAACAAATTTGAGGACTGTGTTCTAACCAGCAGTGATCTCTATACTTGTACAACAAATTTGAGGACTGTGTTCTAACCAGCAGTGATCTCTATACTTGTACAACAAATTTGAGGACTGTGTTCTAACCAGCAGTGATCTCTATACTTGTACAACAAATTTGAGGACTGTGTTCTAACCAGCAGTGATCTCTATACTTGTACAACAAATTTGAGGACTGTGTTCTAACCAGCAGTGATCTCTATACTTGTACAACTTACATCATGGTGTACTCCTCCCACCTCCCTCCCCGAGGAAAAGAAAAAGAAAAGTTATTTACCAGTGCAATTCAGTTCCTTTGACAAAATGGTGTTCAGCTCAGTGGTGTCAACATTATGCACTAACTTGACCTCTTCACCCAGGTTCTGAAAGACTATCCTGTGGAGATATTATGTGCTCCGCCCACTGCGTACCGACACTTGGTGAAGGGTCACTTAGAACCGGGCATGTTAAAGAGTTTGAAACATGCGATATGTGGAGGAGAACCTGTCGTGAGTATGGCCTTGTAGCGGCTTTATCTTTTTTTAACAGCACGTTTTCTTTTATATTCCCAGGTGCTGGCTTCATACCCAGTTACGCACTTTTGTAGCGCTCCTTCAGGATACAGACTGTTAGTGACTCAGTCTCAATTTGCGCACCGCTACCCAGCTCTGAAATATTGCTTTGCTGCTGGTGAACCGTCTGTAAGTTTATGCATCTCACAGAATAATTAGCTTATTGCCTGCTAACCATAAGTCGTGCCTGTGTGCTGGGACAAATTCTCCAGGGGCCATGCCTGACATGACTCATTTCTTTGAAGGGCAATAGCTCGCTTACTATTAGTGCTAGATATAGCAAAGCAATAGCAAATAGAAGAGAAATGAACATAAAATTCCCATGGTAGAGATATTTTTTTTAGCTAGATATATTCTGCTAAATAATTTGACAGGTGAAAGTGAGTGAGTTTTTTTCTTGTAATTTGGAATGCTGACTGTGTCATTCAATACATCTATGTCTATTCTCTTTTGTACTTCTTCATTCCATCTTTTCTGTCTCCGCAACATTCTAAGAGTTCTTTTTATACATTTCATTTCAAAAGATGTAATCTTTTTTGTATCTTGTTCGTTGATGGTCCATGCTTCACCTCAGAATTCTTATTTTTGTATCTTTGCATTGGCCTTTCCAGACATATGTCATCTTTTTGAGTTTTGATAATAAGTAGTCTGTGTTGAAAGGGCACTAAACCCTTACACTTACTTATTAGTACATTCTTTCTCAGCGTCTATTCCATCTCCTTTTAGTTTTCTTGGACTTTGTCAAAATTTTTCCTGTTTTTGTCTTTTATTACTCCTAGTCAATTTTGGAATGATTTGGCAAGTTTGTTTAATTCTTTGTACATTTCTCTGCTCTAGTTTTCTTTCATGTTTTTTTTTTCTTCTATTCTCTAACATTTTAAAAGTCAGGTATGTTTTCTTTTCTCCTCTGCGCTTCATCAGTCACTCGAGGCTGTCTTCTTTTGTGTATTTTCTTCAGGTGTTTTGATGCTATGAAAATCTTTTGTGCCTTGTTTGCAGTTTCACTTGGTTCTTTTTACTTCAATGTCCATGAGCAGTATTTGGAAACAATTTTTGACTTCATCTTTATAATTCTCTTCTTTGTCTTCTACATCATAACATTTTCTTACTTTTCAATCTTGGCTTTAGTATTCCTTCCAGGAGTTAAAGATCTGTGTCACAGTCAGCTTTTCGTTCGGTTGTAACATCTTGTATTACAGAGTTCCACCTCTTTTCCGTCATTATGCTGTCAGTTTGGTTTGGTTTTTTTTAAAAATCTGAAGATGTCCATAAATACAATCTTTTTGGGTACTTTTGAAACTTGCTGTTCAGTATCGATAGCAGGTGATTTGCTAAGTCAATAAGTGTACTTCCTCTTTGATTTCTTTTTCTTAACCCAAAGTTACCTACTGTTTCTTATTCTTCAATGTTTGTTTTTTCCTGCCTTGGCATTGAAATCGACATTGCTTTACTAATATCAACAATGCTCTACTAACTAACATACCTTATACCACTCTTCACAGACTACAGTGGTTTCAGAATCATCAGCGGGTCCCATGTTGGATTCTGTGTTTTTCTCAGTTGTGTCGAGAGCTTGTTGACAGAAGCACTTGTTGTAGTTTGCCATTGCTTTCTATAAGAGCAGTGTCCTTACTGGGCGGTTATCCTAGTCATTGACTGTCCTAGTCTCTGTCTTCATATGCCCGCCATGACATCACTGTGGGTGGTTGGCGAGTGCTCTGGTGTGGTTTGCTCCTTCTTTCGTATCAAACATTTATCGTCCTTATTTCTCATCCTTCTTTTTTGTGTATGTTTCTCTCTTGTAACACCAGTGGCGGTGGGTGGTGAAAGGCTCATGGGCTTGAGCCCCCCCTCCCCACCCCCCACCCCCCAACTCTATCCCAATGTAAATGAAAATAATGAAATAATCTGTTGAAACTGTTATGATCGCAGGCAATGAACACTGAGTAATCAACTTGGCGGCTTGCTTGTTTATCCAATCACTGTTGTCACCGCTTAGAATTATAATAACCTAACAGCCAATCAAATGTTGTTAGGGATCAGAAAAGGTAAGCCCGTTCCCACGCTCCCTTCGTAATGAAACCCCTCTTGTAAAAAGGTAGAAGACTTGAAAAAAATAACACTGCACGGAGGGCTCATGCTCTCCTAGCCCTGACAATGGGGTGAAAGTTTACGACACACTTTCCCCCAGGGACATTGGACCTTTGTTGTGCTCTGTACTTTCCACGACTACACGGCCTAATCCAGCTAATAAATGATGTTTGGAGTGCTTTGTGTGCATGTTTGTGTGTGTGCCGCTGAGATTTAACAGCAATTAATTACATCAAACCACTTTTGAGACAACTTTTTCTTTGGCTGAAAATTCATTAGAGAAATTTGGAGGTTAAACGGCTTCGTCCCCACAATCCAGAAGAATTTAAACAAAGAGATGGAAGACAAAGGTGACTCGCCTCGTTTGAATGCTTCTCAAAATGCCGTGGCTCATAACAAGTTGTGCAAGTAAAAATTGTCATTGATGAGCTGTGACGTAGGCCATATGCGTAATCAAAATGTGTGTGAGAAGTGGGAAGTGCTGTGAACAATACCATTTTACGTGTGACAGAGATTTCAAGTATTTTATATAAATTTATGAAGAAAAGATTTTTAATCTAACCCCAATAGTTCTAGAAAAATATGATTTAATTAAGACAGATTGATACAAATTGCTATGCAAAGTATGGATGACATTGATTCACCTGTTAAAGAGATATTTGAGGATAAGTTACACCTCAAATTTTTGACGGCACTATAGGCCTACTGGCTTTTGTAGTTTGATTTTTGCCAGTATTTCAAAGTGGAGAAGTGTGCAAAGGCCTTAGTTGGAATCCAGTTTTGTTTTTTTTGGTAGACGAAAAAGATAAAAGAAAAAGAACAAGGGCAACCAAAAAAGAAAAATAGAAAAGAAGGAATCATTCTATATTGATCTGTATGATGCAAAAGGGATAAATTAATGTGAGCAGTAGGTATCATAATGGAACTAATTTAGCCGTATTGCATAATTCAACTTGTAACTTTTTTCTATCACTGCATTGTGATGTAGAGTTTTGAACTTAAGTTTCGAAAGTTGTCTTTTTCTGTGTATATTTTTGAGTCACTTTTCTCTGTTTTGGAAATTTTCTTTAATATCTTGATTCCTTATCATTTTGGGTGTTTTTAAAATCTATTTTTTTCATAACTTTAGCACCAGTGCACCTTTTATTCATGATTTTAATTTTATCCCTTTTTTTACAACGTTAATTTTACTGGAATGTAGATAATGCATGGACTTTGATAGTTTTAGTGGATATTCCTTTCTAGGCAGTGTTTTCTTTGTTTTTTCAGAGGAATACTAAACGTGTTTGAGTCTTTGGTAAATCTGTTTGAGCTCCTCTTGAAATGTAGATAAAAAAAACAGGAGAAAAGACAGAGATTGAGATCTTGGTTTGAGGAATCAGTACATTGACCTATTTGACTTTGGTTAGTTTGACTGTATGATTTGTTCTCTTATACGGGGTGCCTAGTGTGGATGGGATCGAGTCGCCCGTAGCTGTTTTGCGCCGTCAATCTGACCAGCAAGCCGCCCCGCCCCGACCCAGTCCCCCAATGGGCACACCCCGTATTAGCACTAAACCTTTACTGGAAGAATACTTTCTTTTCTGTGGGTGTCTTTCACTTTAACCCCAATACTTTTAACTTCATATCTTTGTACACTCTTACGTGTCTAACTAATCTAATAATTGCTATGATGTAGTAAGCTCTTTAGTTGTATTAAAATGTAAGAGCATGTGGCTGGAAATATCTCTTTACATCTACATTTGCATGAAGCTGTCCTTGATTAACCTTTGGGGTTTGGATATTTTTGGTCTGATCACATTTATTCTTTTTATGTACTCTTCTCTTTCTGTCTCAGAATGTTTTTGTCTTTTTTTACCCTCCATCAGGTTTTTCGATCTTGCTCCTCCTTCCGATGAGGTAGTAAAACGAGTTTACCAATTTCTAAAGGTTTTTGTTCTGTTGAGTGCCATCACCAATGTGTTTCTCTGATTATATAGATTCAGCTTTTCAATATTTGAGTCTCAAATACTTTTCAAAAATCTGTTTTTTTACAGTACTTTTAAATTATGAAAAATATTTCTTTTACTCACTATGTGATCATCTAGAATGGTAACAATGTAACATTGTACTAAATGAATGAGCTTTACCTGTTTTGACTTTTGTGAATCGGTCCACAAAAAAATATTGACTGAAATGAAAAGTAGTGCTTGAGATTGAAACTCTTCAAATTTAATCTACAGTAAGAAAGGTTCATGATTTGTATTTTTATGTCAGATTTCAAAAGCTACTCATAAAAGCAATGCCCTTTTTGTTCAACACCTTTCTTCTGAAATATTTGACTAAATGTTATGGTACTATGAAAGTCATACTTTTTCTTAAAGCATTGTTCGATTTTATCTTTGGTATTGTTGTGAGTTTATTTTGAAGAAGTTGCGACCAATGTTTTTTTCCCATTCCTTTAAGTGGTAGATGAATGTGTTTATTGGTGACATACACTTAGTTCTAAGAACAAGGCGGCTAACCCAGATTTCGGGGGTTTCCAGAAATCTTGACCTACACCAAAAGTGGGCATTGCCCTTCCTATAGGAGAAGTTTGGATTCATTGGTGTGTATATTTGTTTGGTTTTAGAGAAAACTCTCCTGGTCATTTAGAGAAACTGAACAAGGGGCAAAAACTTTACCTTCGATTTTCTCAAAACAGCATTTTTTTGGGATAGCCTCCTTGTGCTTAAAAGCGACCAATTTACGTGTTGCTCATAACCCTGCAAGTGGTTTTTAAGGCACACTGGTAGATCCTACTTCTTTTCTCTTCCTCTGTTGTTTCTGTCTGTTTATTAGTCTTGCTCTTCTCCTGTACTTAATGGCCATTATTGTGTTGTTCTTCTTTTAATTTTTCTCACCGGACATGTGCCAGTTTTTGAAATGGGATAATAGTCTAATGGCCCTTTCATGCATTATAAAATGATCCAAGAGATTTTTGTGGGCTATGGTATGAGCCTGATGGCCCTTTCATGCATTATAAGCTTATTCAAGAGACAGGACCACCTAATTTAATGTCCATTTCTGATAGGACAGAGCCATGCTGGTAGACTGCTCGTACAACTCAAGTTCAAGAATGTCTCTTTTTGGGATCTCAAATGGAGCGGCCAGCACTACAGTCTTGCATGATGCAGAGATTATGGCCTGCACCCAACACCTCCCCCAACCCCCAGTTATAGGAGGGACAATGCCTTTTTTTTGGCTCTCTCTCTATACCATGGCATTTCTGATGCAAGGAAGGCATCATGTCTCCATGCTCACTATGTTTGTTTTCTATTTAAATCTTTTTTGTGCTGATCTCTCAGCCAAGGATCTGGTCCTGTAAAAAACAGATAGTATAAAGAGTGTACTTTGTTAGCCTTTTAGAAATTTCCTGTTTATGTTTTAGTGCAGAGGTTAAACAACGGCCTGTTCTCCTTCTTAACTTGAGCCAATATGCGAAAGGTTGTCTTTTGTGTATTGTTAGAACCCAGAGATGATAGAGCTGTGGAAAAAAGGCACAGGGCTGGACATTCATGAAGGATATGGCCAGACCGAAACCGTAAGTACCCATTGCTGTTTCAGATATGAAAAGGGAACAATGTTTTATGACAAATGGAGAGTACAATAAGTCTAGTGCTATAAAACCTGGCTTGAAGGTACCCAAATGGACCATCAGGACCACCATTGTCTGTTGTGAGTTATGTTTTGTGAGGAGGAGCCAAGGACGGTCTTGCATTCGATAGTCAAAGTATACAGTAGAAAAGATACTTTTTCGGTCCGTTACTCTCCTATTCTTTTCCTCATAAACTGCCTGGCCTTCATAACATAATTTTTTGCACAATGTGTGTTGAGGTACTGTGTTCACAGTGAAACATGGTTTTTGTGTGCATCACCTTCCCATGGCACATGACTGAGAGAAAGCAGTTTAATATTTAAGCCCTGGGCCCCTTAGCTTGCAGGATCTGAGCACCAGAGCTCCCATGGTTTGAATTCTAGACTTCTTACACCTTACATGGAGACTCAGGTTCCATGCTGAAAATGGCAAAGGTAGTGCATTCTCAGGTGTGCTCTCAGTTTAGGGATGGGGTAAAGAACCTTCAGACACCTTTTCTACTCAGATTTTACACATTTGCATTGTCATACTCTGTAAAATACCAAGTTTTGCTTTGGAGTCTTTTTCGGGGCTATGAGTATACTTGTTGGATTACTGGTCCTGCCTTGGTGAAGACTCACGTCAGACACAAATGTAAACCACTCAGCTCTACGTGTGATTCATAAAATATGGAAATGCAGCAATGGGTAGCTCTGGTTGAAAATTCAGTTTTCCTACAAAATGGTTGTTTGTTTAGTTTTGCAAGTACAACCACTTGAAAAAATATGGCAGTGTGAGATTGGGTCTGGCTGTCAGAATCCAAGCGTCGAAGCTGCTTGTGATAGTCATGCAACTAAAGGATGGTTTCTTGTCACACAATAATTTCTTTGCACATCAAGATAAAACTATTGTTTTATAAAAGTGCTTAAAATTTTCAAGAATACTTCTATAATAATTATTGCATTTATATAGCACATTTCCATACTCTGCTGCATGCTCTATGCGCTTTACAGCCATTATTACCCAAACAGACGCTAGAACACTCAGAAACATTCTCAGCTTTCCACGAAGCATACAGTGCAAGCTGTGGATTTTACGCTTTCAAACACTGACAAACTGACAATATCTTTCGCAGTCTATATCCAGGTACCCATTCCCACCTGGGTGAAGTGAGGAAAATTTGTGTAAGTGTGAAGTCCCTTTCCCATGCCAGTGCCACATCAAAAGCTAAAGATAAATGAAGGAGTGACAACTCTTTGAAGAGTACATTGTAATTCATAATCATTTAACATGGCTGTCCCAGGACTAGCATTTTGTCCATGGAAAAATTGTCATCAATATGAAAGATGAAAAGAGGAAGCAGTGAAAGTACTTGTGCTTTTTAAGCTGATACTCGTTTTGTATGCAGTTTACATATGGTGCATGAGAAATGTGCTTCTATGTATTGAAATTGATATATTTCATTTTAAGAATGGAAATGAATAAAATAAAAGACTTCATTGTTATAGAAAAGTGAATTATCAATATTTTAAAAGATATCCCCTGGGCAGTGAATGAGTGGTGTTATCTGTTCCTTTATTAGTTGCTCTGCATGATGGCTGTAGTAAAGATTTACCCATGAAAACGAATACTTTTCTTTCTTTACTGTTATAAAGTGTACCTCATGCATTCTGTTGTAAAAGTTTCAAGTAGGTCTTTTTCCTCACATTTGCACTATTGTAAACAACTATCAATACAGGGACAGTACTGCTGTAAGCTGATAAAATGCCTGTTTTTGCATTTTGACGCCAAATTTTTCTATTCGTTAAATCGAAAACCTCATCAGTGACCCTACTTGTGTGTAAAAATCAAAGTGAATCTGTGACTAGTTTTGTAATAAATTGGTAATCAAATTTAGGAAAAACTCCTTTAAATGGTTACGCTGACAAAACGCCTCTATCTCGAAACAACTGAATGAAAAAAAGGCGTTTTGTCAGCTTACGGCAGAGTAGTGTCTTTCACTTCACGGTCACAAGTTTGTTGATGATTTTTTTCTCCTGCAGACCCTGATATGTGCTCGCTATGCATGCATTGATTACAAACCAGGCTCAATGGGCAAAGCCTCACCAGGCATTGACCTGGCTGTTGTGGATGATGATGGGAACGTTCTGGAACGCGGAACAGAGGGTAACCTGGCTGTGAAGGTGAAGCCTCATCGACCTGTTGGACTCTTCACTCACTACTTGGTCAGTATTAAGCTTTGGTCTGTATTTTAGTTCACTGGTCATTGTCTTGCTACCTACCTTTGATCCTTTTATAAGGGGTTGTTTACTTTTGATCTTATCACCAGGACTGTTATTTTGTCTGTCATACATTTCGCCTCATGGGCAGTTCATAAACACCAATGAGGTCTGTTCTGTCTTAATTCTCTTTGGTGTCACTACTGTTCTCTCCTAATCTTATATAAACTGCTGGTGATTGGAGGAAGTCTCTTGTAGGTCCTTTTTTTTTTCCCCTCTGTTGTTCTATCTTACCTTTTCCTTGCTCTTACCATCTATTTTTATGATAATGTGCTTCTCTTCGATATAGAACTAAAATTCATGAAATGGATTAGTCATAGTGCAGGTAGAAACAGATTGTTGTAGTCTCCTCAAATTTTCTGATGACTTCCACTTTGGTTTGCTAGCCTATTATTAATGGCTTGTCTTAAGTTTTTGTGAACCAATTCCTACCTAGAGGTGTTGATTGTTGCTTCTCCTGTAGACCCTATAGGGTCAAGGACTGTTGCTGTTTCACCGTGAAGTCGCTGCCATCTTATTTCTATAATTTTACTTGTTCAATGAATGTATAGTTTTGTTCTTTAGATTTTGAATAAACTGAGCCTCTGTTAAAGTTTGTTTTCTCTCTGGAATCTGTCTAAAGGTCTACTTTGTGTGATTCTATTTAATTTCAGAAATCTCATTATTTTGGGGAAATGGAGGAAATTTTAAGTCTTTATTGGGAGGCAGTGGTGTATCTAAACTGTCAAAGTATTGTCTTTGTAGGAAGGCAATAGTTTATTGAAATGATGGAGTCAGTTAAAGCCTAAATAAAAATTCTAATGAAGGAGGAAGTTTTGTGCTGATGATATTCCCAATGGAGAGTTTGAGGACATTTCTGTGATGAGGAAAAGCCAATTGTTGGTATGGCCATGATATTTTGCATGTCTATTTTCCTTTGTTCGTAGCTGACCTGGCATAGCTTTGCTGGTGAGATGGTTTAAACATTGGTCGTCTCTTAATTTTTTCAATGGATGGTCTCTGGGTGCTGTGGTGTAGTCTGCACCTGCTATTTTTCTTCATTCGTTGGTATTTCTGGTTTGTCTCTGACTGAGTCACCTTCATTGTGTTGATCTGATATGAACAATTACGCAGCAATGTGCTCATTGTCTCTGACAAGCCAGTAAACAACAAACTTATGAATGCTTGGTGGGTGCTTTGGTGTTGTTCACTCCTTCTTTGCTATCAAACATCTATCGTCCTTATCTCTCCTCCTTCTTTTCTTTGTACGACACTTTCTAGTTATACCTCTTATCCTTGGCACTTGTGTGATCTGTGTTGCAAGTGTCATAGAACTCTTACTAAAACAAAACTCCAACTAAACATAATATAATATGAATGAATTAGAGAAAGTTATTCCGTCAATGACATGCTCATGAAATGTGAATGCATGTACTCTACAGAATGAACCAGAACGCACAGCTGCTGTTTTCAGGGGAGATTACTACCTGCTTGGTGATCGATGCTACATGGATGAAGAAGACTATGTCTACTTTGTAGGGCGAGCAGACGATGTCATAATTTCATCAGGGTATTTTGTTTCTATCTGTTCCTTTACTGATATTTTGAGATTATAGTCTGCTTTAGTTTTTTAAAATAGTTTTTTACATGTGTGATGAGTGATTTTGTTAAGGTCACTTCTTGTCCGAACCTATTTGGATTGCTTCCTGGGCTTTGGCTGCTCCTATAGTTGAAGTAGGCATTACTTATTATAGGAGATCTTGTTTTACGGTGATAAACCACAATTTTAAGGATTAAATGAAGAACTGACAGAATCATGTCAAACTTGTAGTGTAACTCTTTTAGTATAAAAATACCCTTCGATATCAGCATAGCCTAGAATTGTATATTGTATTGGCCTGAATTCATACCTGTAAATCTTCCGCCAATAGACGGAAATCCGCCAATCGTAAAATCTCCCCTTTTCAAGGGAACCAAACGCCGCTCAGAAATTTTGATAGAAAACCATCGCTGATGGCTCTTGTTAGCTCCATTCAGACACTCTTTTTCCGACCCTTATATTTATTTGTATTTGCCAAAATGTTTGGCGGAACTTTTTGAATTCAATTGTTGTGGAGAATAATGCGAAAGATAATTCTTGCGTACTGTACGGAGTACGGGCCGAGGGCGAATCTTCGGCGATTTGAAATCTGATTCTTGAATTTCTTTCTCATTCTCTCTCCATTGTTCGTTCGAATAGGATGGCCTCTTGAGTTGATTTATGATTTTTGTGGAATTTTAACTTTGATACATTTGATTTTCTATTAGGATTGTGTTCTATTATATTATTGTGAGTGTGTTATCCATAGGTTACCGTATTTTGGCTAGATCTAGATGTAGATAGATTCTAGATCTCCATGTCCAGTATGGCAGGCCTTGCTTTTGTGGATCGCAACAGCGATTTAAAGGCAATTGAAAGCAAGCCCCACAACCCCCCCCCATCATTACTGTATAAAGTAGTTTATTTTGGGTGAGTTAATTTCATTTCATTTTTATTTTCAGGCATTTTTTTTCTTATATTACTGTTATTACCAGTTTGTGTCACTGTATAGATCTATATGTGTTGCTTTTATCAACTATTCGCACATTGTGTCTTTTGGCAGTTTTTGCGTTTTATGATATTCGCGTCGATGAGTTCAGACAATTTTTTGATTGGCCATTTACAGGTATGTGAATTGTATATTGTATACGTTTGCAAGCAAAGCAGTAAACTAATACTAGCAAATTTTGTTCCGAAATGCACATTGTTTATTCCTGAATACGAATCCATGCTGTGTTTGTTGCTAGAACGTCCTACAGAAGAATTAGAGCCAGGTCATTAGCGTGACTTACATGTAATGTCCTAAAGGCAACCTGGAGCGATAAATTTTGCCAACCGCTTTGAAGTCCATGATAAAGCACAAACCTAAAAATCGTGCTTTTTCATGATGTACCTGCTACTTCATAAGGCAACAAAGGGGTTAAGAAAAGAATTTATCATAAAACAATTGTTGTGAATTAGAATCTGGCTTCTGTATCAAATTTAAGTATTTTCTCATTTGCGTAAATATATGATTTTGATCAATTTATTAGGAACTTCAATACCATTTTTAAAAAATGCAATAAAAACACCAACGTTTAGAGGTTGCTCTTGGAACGAGTGTCTCATGTCAAGTGTGTTGGGAGTTGAAAATTTGTCTGAAAAACTTATATAAAAGGTTAAACAATATATTTATAGCATAATATCGTCTTATAAAATAAAGGTTCTAAACGTTTATAAAAAGAAGGGAATTTAAAGTTTTCTTAAAGAGAAACATTGCCCCAAAAGATATCAAGTGAAACTGGGTCATGCTCAAAATTTACCCCTTGAATCTTTTGGAAGGAGGACATTTCTTTTTAAATCTTTCATGTAGCTTGCATTTAGACCTCAGAGTGGGATCGTAGGATGAGTTTTGTGTTGTAAAATTTGATTTCTTAAGTTGTGGGTTTTTTTCAGTTTTGGCTTTGTCCTAATCTACTTCCGAAGTTGTATCCGTTGTCTTGCTAACTTGCTATGAATAACAACTGGATGATAATTTCTATCATCTTAGATATCGCATTGGCCCATTTGAAGTGGAGAGTGCTCTCCTGGAACATCCTGCAGTGTTGGAATCTGCTGTTGTGAGCAGCCCAGATGACATCAGAGGAGAGGTAATGGCTTTTTGTTGGTGGTTTGCGGATACTCTGGTGTAGGTTGCTCCTTCTTTCCTATCAAACATCTATCGTCTTTATATCACTTCCTTCTTTTCTTTGATGTTACTCTCTAGTAACACCTCTCATTTTCGGCACTTATATGACTTAATTGTGTTACAAGTGCCGTTAAAGTCCTACTAAAACTAAAAGTAAAAGGCGGTTCATGAACCAGCATGAGTCAACGAGTCGCATCTAGTATTCATACACTTCTTTTCAGTATTACTCTTCCCTTGTCAGCTTTGGATAAAATGCGACTTTTGTTATTGTTGTTCTTTGAGTACCTAACACTGACAACACAAGCCCAACCGAGCTTGGTGCTTTAAAAAAAAAAACTCTCATAAGATGATTATTGCATATCTTTGTACCTTTTCAACTTGGACATGGATGTTTCTGGGGCAGATTCAGTTGGTATCATTCTGGTTCTGGGCCACTGTGCAGATGACCCTTATTTGAATCTCCTGTGGGGAGTGGTTGAGGGAGTTTTATAGGCTCTCTTCTCACTTGGCTTGGTCCTACTGCAGATGGACTATATATTTGGAGGTCCCTGTTCTGGTATAATCTTACCTTCACATTATTTAAAATGGGTATCTGATCATAAAAGGAAAAAGGTCTGGGCATGTCTCCTCTCAACACTTAACAGTAGGATCAAACGAAAAGGGATGATGTTCAGGGGATTTAATGTCTTATTGTAATGTTTGAAGGAAGACATTTGTAAAAGCTGATGTTTTCTACTCTTGTATCTGACATAATTTCATAAATGGGAGGGAAATGTTTGAAGCATGAGATTTAGGACCTGCGCTAATATTGATTTGTTGATTTTTCTGGAGTAAAAAGATTAATTTTTCAACTCTGGGTTGGTTGGAGGGTTCAGTCATAGGTCTTATTTTTATGACATCCATCTGCTTTTCTGCCTGTCTCTCTTACTTTTTTCCTAGCATTCCATGACTGTTGCTGTGCCTATAGGCTTCTCTTTCATTCAAACTTAAAGTGCTGTATATTGGACAGAATAGTCGTCTGAAAGCTAACTGTAAGACTAGTATGCTTTGTGTGGTTGAAGTTCAAATTCTCTTAAGTACAGTCTAAGACTGTATGCAAAATGATGATTCACTCCTTTTCAAAGTTTATTTAATTAATCGTAGTTGATTTTACAACCCCATCTACACAGTTTGGATCATTTAGGAGGTGGGCTTAGACCCTGCCTGTCAGGCCAACCCAGGCTGAGAGAGAAACAACATCTCCCCAAAAAGACTGAGATACTTGATAAAAATTCTTCGTATTTGGGAATCGAACTCGGGGGCTCTTTTCTCCAAAGGGTGACCGTTCAAGACAGTTTCTACTGTGTGTGGTTAACCTATGCATTTTCTTGTTTGAATTGCAGGTGGTCAAAGCGTTTGTGATTCTGAGCCCAGATTATCGGAATACAGACCCAGAGACCCTGGACCTAGAGTTGAAGAACCATGTTAAAACAGTTACCGCCCCTTACAAGTATCCAAGAAGGGTAAGTGTTTGAATATATGGATATACTATAATGATGAAAAAGAATGAATGGCAATCAATTAACTAGTGCATGTTTTGCTTAAATAAAAGCCTCTACTGGCTTTGCAATTTACATTGATGAAAGGCTTTGATCTTAGTTGAATTATGGAAGTTAATGAAGATGACTGTTCCGTATGGCTGATTTCAGGCTTAAGATGGAGATACAGTGGTCTTTGCCTAAGATCCATGTGCTTCGGAGTAACAAAAATATGGGATCTTAGGTAAATGGGATGCCGTAGCCGAACCATCAGGACGAAGAACCCACTTTTAAATGTATTGATGTGATCCCTTATACAGTGGGAGTCGCATTCAACGAGGTTGCCGGGACCGGCTTGTTGTCCTTGTTGGATCCGACCTCTCTTTGAACATGACTATAAAGTTATTATATTACACGATGTACCAATACCAGTAATTAAAACAGCTGTTCCCCCTGATGACGAAAACCCCAAAAAAGCATCAGTGTGCGGAGTTGGAGCTGTGTTCTGACCGTCCTTTCTGTATTTTAAAATATTTTTTTTTCGAACACTTCTCTTGTGGAAATGTACCCTCTCACATCTGGACCTAGATCTACATAAAGTAAAGGCGGGAGCTTGGATTTTCTGATCAGGGAAGAAAAGAAAATTGAAAAAAATTAAGGTCTCGATCTAGACTTACCCATCCAGAGTTCATCCAGTTTCACACAGCCCACGTCGCGTTCCCTCCCATCCCTACCGTAGGCCAACCCTCGCCCATCCTCCTGGCTTTGGGACCCATATTAGTATTAGGAGGCTCACTAGATAGCAATACAATGCGTTAGGAATGGAGGATGGGCCTTGTGCTTCGCGTGAGATGGAGAGAAAGTACAAAAATTCTTTGATTTTGGGACCGCTAACTGCTTTTATTTGGTTATCGTAACCTCGTTGAAAGCGACTTCGGTCTGTTTGCAACCTTGTTGGAGCTAACGTACATTTACAAAGAGATATAGAGGGAAAAATCAGGGATTAAAGATTGCCTCTTTAGAGCCGACTTCTCGTTGAATGTGACCTCGTTGAATGCGACACCCACTGTAACTTAATATGAAAAAAAATTGGTGAACTTGATGACCAATAACAATGGTCTTTTCCTAATTTGATGAGGCATTCCATGTTTATAAATTTGGCTGTGTGAATTTCATATTTTGGGAGACTGATATTTTCCTTGAATAAATAAACCCATCGGAATTTCTCAAGCCTTTGCCACTCGACTGAAAGCTGCTTATTGGGAAGAATAAGTTCTACATTCCAATCATTGCTGGCAACAGCTACTGCTTTGTTTTTGAGAATATTTTTATGCATACTTAGTGTCAGAATGTTAGTGTTTTTTGTATGACACTTTTATTTTGGGCTGTGGATACCTCCTCTTCTCCTCTTTGTTGGAGACAACATCTAATCAGTTGTTACTGTTGTCCTTCTCTGTTATTGAAAGATGTGTTTCAACTCCATCTTGTATGTCTCTTGGTAATGGATGTAATGCCCAAAACATTGAGTGCTAATTTGTTTCACGTCAGAAGCTTTCAAACACAAGTATATGTTCTTTGTTTTGGCAATCTGTGCAGGTAGGTGGAGAGTGCTACTGGTAGAGCCTGCTTCTTTTCTTTCCACTTTGTTTTTTCTATCCTTCTATATTGCATTCCTCAGCACTCTCTTTCTCAAACTACACTTAACTAAACTGATAAAGTGTGGCTGTTGTTGTTTTCACTTGCAATGTTCTATCACTCCACTCTTTTCGCCATCCTTGCTAAATGGAATGATCCCATACTATACTTGATGCTGATTGTAGAATTAGACAACTACTATTTTGGGTGGTTGGCATGTGCTCTGGTGTGGTTTGCTACTTCCCTAGCAAACATCTATCGTTCTTATCTCTCCTCCTTTTTTGGGGTTTGTTACTCTCTTTTAACACCTGTATAATCTTCTGCACTTTTACAACCTAAATGTGTTGCAAACACAGTAAAACTCTTCTAAAATTAAACCAGACAACTTTTCTTAAAAGTTTATATGGCACAACTTCTTGATGTGATTTCTTTTTACTTGAATTTTCCCCAGATTGAATTTGTCACAGAGTTGCCAAAAACCATAAGTGGGAAAATTCGACGAGTAGAACTTCGCAACAAAGAGTGGAACAAGGAGTAACTGTCAACCTCTGCTTCATGTCATCAACAGTTGACTCTTGTGTAAATGTGTTACTGTGTCCTCGTCTGGGAAGTCATCCACAACATTTTTACTCGTGAGAATACTCCTACAATGACAACTGATTTAGTCAAAAAGCTATCAAATGTCAAGTTTACCTTTTTGTCATTATCATACTCAAAACAATCTTGAAATCCTTTTTTCTTTCCTTATAAGCTGTTGTTGAACCTAATGTACTACAAGTGGTAAATGATAAAAACGTAGCTTTAAAAAAAACCTCAAGTACAGCATAGATGATTTTTGTTCTTTTATCATGTTTGAATGCAAAAACCTTCAAGTGCTGTAAAAAAACATTCTCATGTGTTCATCCATTCCCTGTCTTTTCAATGAAAAAAAGTTGTTGGTTGCTGCCACTTTGTGATTGCATGTCAGGTCACAGGTGCTATTGCTCAACGCCTCAGTGAACTCTTCCTGTTGTTTCCCAAAGCTCAAAATGTCTTCAGAATGTCGAATGTGGGAAAGGTTGTGCTCAAACTTCATATTATATTTTTTTCCTTTGAATCTTATCATAGGTGCCTGCATAATATTTATCATATATAGAGGCAGTTGGTTATTATTATTCCCTTCTTAGGAAATTATTTAGCTCATGTGATGAATCTCTGATTTATTATCCAAATTCATAGCTGTGTCACTGAAACTGCTCATTTTTACAGTTTGTCTTTATTAATAATCATGGAAGGCATGGGGTATAGAATTTCCCATTCTTTTAAAATTGCTGATGGCATGTCTAATTGTGAAACAGGAGAAAGAAAAAATGTTACTTGTAAGTGTAAGTTGTGCATTCTTGGTTGTGAGCTTTATGGAAGTTCACAGGCAGGTCTTTATGCTTCTTTTTCAATGTGGCTGCTCTGTTTTTGTTATTCATGCAAGTTCCACGCAATCTCAAGCTACTATATGGTGCATGTTGAGAGGTCAGTAAAATAATGATACCTCGACTCTTTCTTTGCTACGATTGTCTTTGTTGGTTTTCCGCGTTTGTGAAAAGTAGAGCAGGGAAAAGCCAGTTACGGGTTTTAATTGTTTTTTGTCCTGTGTCCTATTTTATGGTGCCAGATGTTAGTTACATGTACAGCTTTAGATTGTTGGACAATGTTATGGCTGAAAAAATCTCTTGTAATTCATTGCTGCTGCTGCTATAATTTTTGCTTCCGAGGAAAAATTGCTATATGTGTCAAGAATTGTGATGATGATAATGATGATGATGATGATGATGATGATGATGATGTATCAGTTGCGAGCCGTAAAACCCCAAACTAAAAAAAAAAAGATGATGTATCAAAGTAGACTAAGCAATGCTGATGAAAATTTATGAAATCACAATGATGATGATATTTGGTAGCCATTTAGTTTCAATTTTAGCGCCTACTCTAGATCCCCCCAGGCTGTTCTAGGAGGCAGGACATATCTCTCATTCCCTCTCCTCACATAGTTATTGGACTTATTTTATTTTAAAACTCGAGAGTGATGTTTGTTTCCAACAAAAATGTTCAATAAAAGTTATGATACATTATGTAGCATTAAAGTTTCACAAAAAGAAGAAGTGGAAAGAAGGATTGGGTACCTTCTAGATGTTATATCATGGATTGACACTGAAAGAATTAAGGACTGTAAATTGCAATACTTGATTTTAATTTGTTTTTGATATAATGGTCAACCTCTTCATAAAACTGTTGACATGTTGTGTTATCGCATCTTTGTGACATGTCATTATAAAGGTGTGGTTGAATTCTGTTGTCAAATGAACAATTCAACAATTCTTTTTAAAGAGATTGGCGGGTTTTCCATGTTCATAAAAAGGCTTCAGTACACAGTCCAGCATGGATAACTTGAACATGTCGGGGATTGACCAATGAGCTTGACCCCCACTTCCATAATTCGGGTAATCCTTTGGAGCAAAAAATTAATTTTTTTAGGTTGAGTATTATGCTTGTATTGTCAAAAATATAACTATACTATTAGTACTAAACTGCTGACTATAAGTGACATTTGATTCTTCTATTTTTTGAAAAGTGAATATTTCAATGAAGTCAGGGTGAGATTATGAATTTTTGTAGATGATATAAAAACTGATGTCATGTAGCCTACTATTAATAACTCATTTAGTAATTTTTTTCTTATAACTCAGTCTTCACCTGTATTCAAGTTGTAAACACAATTTTTTCATGTATGCATATATGATCTTTAGTTTAACATGATATTTACTTGCTATGCAAGATGTATAAACATTTATTTCTCCGGAGATTTTGTGTCATGACGCGGTGGAAACAGTAGCTTGTCAATTTTGGGCACATGGAGTTATTGGTGTCCCCTTCACTCGTTTTATCCTGGCCGTACCCCTACTGACTCTGCCGCACCATACGAGTTGGAATTCAGGGTGTATATTTCAAGGTGCTGTATTTCTTATGTTTGCTCTTAGGTTTTAAGGAAATTTGGCAGCTATGTTAGAAATTGAATGTAGTTTTTATAAATGTATGGGGTTAGGAATTACCCCAATTGCAGAATGTAGATTTTGAGGTGTATTCCACCCTCCAACTTGACCCTGATTGCCGCCCACACGAGGTCCCATTGGATTTTTATAGCAGATCTAGATCTAGCCCTTCCCATCGATACAGCACGAATTCCAGTACTGACCCCTTCACCATAATCTGGATCGCTATTAGATGAGTCTAAGTCCTGTTATCATCCGCAACGGAATTTACGGCACTTGATTCTGTCACCCCCTCACAACCCAGCACCACTTCAAAAAGTTCTTCGTCAGTTGTGAACGTGGGTTTTTGAGACATCTTTCAAGCTTCTACACCCATCAAAAACGAAGAAACCACTGTTCATTGAAAATTTTTTATATTCAGACAGAGCTAGCATCGCCATATTGGCGTATTTTGGTAAATACAAGCAGAACTAGCTTCTTTGAGGTGACTGTTTAGCTGGTCCGAGTTTACTCAAGAGTATACTCGTAGCCCGGATAAGAAGAGTTAAAGTTTGTTCATTTTGCTACCTCATAAAATGATTACAAAGTTCAATCTGCACTGTACATGTACCTAGTTTTTAGATTTGACATTAATGATTTTGAGTTTCACATCATGTCAAGCTTTTTCGAATGCAATTTCTTTGAATATCTTGATAATGACTCTGAATAATCTTACGATTTTGATAGAGCAAGTTGAACATTTGGTTTCTGACATAATGGTCTTAATTACTCAAAACGGCCAAAAATGTCAGATAGAACTTTGTGATTATGAGGGAGTGATTTGAATTGCTTTTGGTGAAAAAATACCCATGTCTATCTTGAATAGAAGTCAAGATTATTGATGAAGATTGGCGTCTCCTGGGTTCAGAGTTAAAATCAGTGAGAAAGTGGCTGGCAAAGTTTGGTGACTTCCAAAGCTATAGAGTCCTAAGAAACTGCAAATTATCATTTTTGTGTGCCTTTAATCAATGTCTTTAGTAAAATCCACAGAGAAATTGTGTTTTTAAATGGGCATAACAGGTGTTGAGCTAAACTAAAAAGCAAAAAATCTTACAAAAATTGCCATACGAGCGAAAAAAAGCTGCTGGTTTCTTCGATTTCATATCATTATTGTGACGAGAGGTTGATTTCACCATGATATACATACATCTTGTGTGTATGTTTTAAGGGTTAAATTCATAAGTGTGGAAATACCTGGGTTGGTGCTGACAGTCAGAAACAAAGCGACCTGCGGCCTAAATGATTTGTTTTTTTAGAAGGGTGCATTATAATGGTAATTACCAATCTTTTTCGTTCATATGTCGTTTTCTTTAACGTAGTATCTCAATTTGCTGATGAATTATATATTAAGTTAAGTATACTGGGTGCTGCTCTGGCTTTGCATCTCGCTGCTTCAAAATGTTTGCCAAGTGGGTCATGATTTTTTTTTTCTCAGAAAAAAGAGTGAGTAGGGTCAGAACATGCAGTGAATACATCGAGATGGTATGTACCGTAACTATGTTGCTCGACACACATATGAGGAAAAATGAATTTGCTATTTAAGGGGTTTATCTATAATCTATTCATGTTACAGTTAGTTTTTTTTGTTTGCACCCCACTTTTACTTTTACATCAATTCTTTGCCTTTCTTCCCCAGTGAAGAGAAAAAAATGTAAAAATGTTTTTTGCTGCATTTCTCCAAAATGTTGTCTATTCTCAGTTGGCTTAATAAATTATGATGTTAACACCCCGACATCCTTCCCCAGGGGATCTTGCATCTTTTAAGAACCATACTGTGTTGAAAGGAGTGTAAAAATCATATCCACAATCTGTTGTACACTACCGGGGTATGAAATGTTCTTGCAATACAGGACTATGATCAGCATTGATTATATTTTTATAATGCCATACTTGCCTGTTCTTGTTGAATTTTATTCAAGATGCTAATGTGCCTTTACCTGAACCTTTTACATACTGTTGAACCTTTTCGGAAAGTTTTTTTGTCTATTTCTCAAGATTATTTTCCTTTTTTAAAGTTCAGTCTATAATATAATACTCAGATGTACATGGAATTAAAAATGTCTATACAAAAAATATCCCTGCTTTCTTTTTTTTTTTTTTACTATTCTTTGCCATGGAGTTGAGTTATGTTTGGTTTTTCTTTGAGCGAGTCTATCTTTAACGCCTGATGAGCCTTTGATGGAAGGTATCACCAGTCACTTGTCTGTGCTCCTACTTTTGTTTTCTTTGTCTGTTATTTGGCTAATTTGGTTAATTAAATTTTAGTTTGAGGAAAGAGAACCACAAGCACATCGAAATGATAATGAAATGGCTATTTAGTGCAGGGATAAAGCAAAATAGAAGCAACACAGAAAGAGACATATGATCTACTAATGGCACCCTCCAACCAATCACTTGTCATTCGTGTACGGTATCAAAGTTTAGTGAATAAAAACTTCCCAAGGGGGTTCTCACTAATGGTCTAGAGGTAAGGTGTTTTCCTCCCATTCAAAAGGTCTTGGGTTTGAATGATGATGGCTCTGAAAAATGTTCTTCTCTAAAATTTTCTTTTTCCACCTCCTTCCCTGTTCTCCAGTCATGTACCGTCTTTCATCATCATTTTCTTGCCATCTGTCCAGAATTTCCTGGAATTGTCCCAGATTTGGCAGTTGAAAATTTGAGAGGTCATTCACATACACTGCACCAAAACCAGCCCCATTTTGATGTAATTTTGTTTGTCATGTAGTAATCTGATGTAAAAAACATTGGGTGTTCTGTACCTGACTGGGTTTTGAACAAGTTGGCAAGTCTGAGTCCCGTTTTAAAACTTTACTCTGTTTGGGTTTACATTTATTTATTCATTTATGAATTTAAGTACAGTGGAGTCCACTTATAACGAGTCCTGAAATAACGAGAAGTCTGTTATAAAGACACTTTTCTAAAACCCCGCTTTTTTCCTTCTTTATCTTTGTAAATAAAATGCCGCTATAGCGCAATCAGACAAACGCACGAGTCGGTTATAGCGGAATATTGCTGCTGCTGTGCATAGCGCATAGGCTAGTATTATATAAAACCTCTCCAGTTGAGAAACTTGTCGGTGATTTAGCGAAACCAAGGATCTTACAACAACTCGTTGAGCGGAACAAAGAATGGGAAAGCACACGTGTGCCAACAGTGAAGGCCGGAGCGAATGAGTGGGGAGGGTGTGGTATGCACAGACAGACAGGACGCATTGCGTGATAGGCCAGCCTAGTCTAAATTATCTAGGCCTATCATGCCTCTCACTTCTCCGATGCGGAGATAGAGAGGCCATAGTGCTGTGATGGATGGAGCGAATGTGTGACGTGCGCAAGCAGACGGAATGCACCACAGGGTGTGGTGGGGTGGGGGACAACACAGCAGGTGAGTTAGCCTAAAACCCTTTCTTTCTGATCGCCAACGCCGAGCTGTCAACATAGCTAGTGCTAGAGAAAGAAACCTGATTCGATTTTTGATCAAATAAGACTTAAAGGTCATGTTGAATAAAATCATCATCAGGGGAGATTACAAAAAGAAGTAAACAGAACACCAAACTCATGGATAAGGCTTACTTTACTATTTCCCTTGAATTTATAACTGGATCCCTTATAACGAGAATCCTGGTATAACGGACATTTTGCCCCGGTACTCTCCCTCTCGTTTAGACAGGATTCCACTGTAATACGATGTTTACAAACCACCTTCTTTAAAGAATGCTATGCAGAAACAAAGATAGTAGACCAACGAATGGTTTGCCCCTTTATCTGACATTAGACTGCAAGTTTGCAAGTTGGTTCATTCTCATTTCACAAAGGTGTTCTAATCAATTCCTGCTGTTTTTTAGACTTCACCTTTAACACTGATGAAAAGATGTTTGACTTTATTTCTCAAATAAAAAATCTTTTAGGACAATGCTCTTACCCATTACATGCATAATTTACATATAATATCTCTTATATCCCGCAGTATAGTATCTGGCATGCAAATAGATGGAGCCACTGATACTATACAGGGACGTCGCTTATAGTTTCTTAGAAAATACATTTATTAACAGTAAATAGGGCAGCACATTTTAATTTTCATTGTGGAGTGCTTGTTGCCTTCTAACTCCGTCCCCGTGGTTTTATGCACCCCGCATAATTTAGCAAAATTTGATGATTTTTTGCATAATTTCTGATTATTTTCCTTCCTCATTCTTTGTTAGATCTATATAAAATCAACGTAATCGCATAATTTAACATTTTTGGGCTCAGTTTGCATAATTTCATAATTTTTTTTGCATAAAACCACGAGGACAGCAGTAACTACAAAAAGCACATCTTTAGCTCAGTTGGTATGCTGCGCCATGATTTGGATGGTTCAGTTCGAATCATTGAAGAGGATTTCTTGAACCTTGTTTGGATAGTTTTCATTATAATGCCTCATCTGTTGGGCTAGATCCTAATAAAGTTGGGCATTTAACTTGGGAGGTCCTGCCTCATTAAATAGCCCAACACGCGAAGATAAAAATAAGAAAATATGCCATGATTTTATCGCTACTTGAAAGCAACCTCGAGTGGTGACCGTCACTAATCTGGCATTGTGCACTGTGTTATCCTTGCTCCTGACAGAAGCGGTAGGAGAGCATCAGTCACAGTGGGCAGCAAGTCATATGGGGAGTCATTAATTTAGAAATGCTGAAACGAAGAGATAAACAGACAAACTGCACACATCCACAAATTAGTGTGGGGCTTTAAGTTTAAGATGCCCAAAACTTGGCAGACTTTTCTCTGCCAGAATTGGTCTCATTGGCCATAGCAAAAGCTCTTAGTCATCTTAACCTTTAATACTTTTTTTTATCACTTGAAAAATATTCTTCTCTGTGCATGCAATGTTCCTCGTTAGACATTGATGGACAAACTATTTCTTCTTAGGCAACCTTCTTATTGTTATTATAATACTGATGTAAATGATGTTATGTGGACATCAATAACACATCGGGGACACTACAGACCGGCAGCCTGGGGTCAGATTTTGAACTCGCCTAAGATCTTGTCCATCCTCATGGTAGTCCCAGCCAGCCACAATCATGGCTGTTTTGAATGATTGTGTAGTAGTAGTAATGAACAAAACTGGACAGACAAACAACAATGGAAAAGGAAAGAAGTAAGATCTACCGCTGGTGCCCTCTTACCATCCATTTTTATGCCAACCTGCAGAGCAAGTGTTCCGGTTGGCAGAAAAAAAAGATACCTAAAACTTTCGTGTTGGCTTCCATATGATATGATATAGGCTATTAAAATACATGCAACAATTTTCGTGCTTGAGCAAGTTTGAAAAAAAGAGGAGCACTTTGACACAATAATGCTTATTCATTGCTTAGAAAAAGACAGACAGACAGACAGACAGACAGACAGACAGACAGACAGACAGACAGACAGACAGGAGGAGGAAAAGTGTGAAGTCCAACCACCGGCCATACTTAGTGTCTAGTGGGATAAAAAGCTAAAACATGTTTTTAAAAAAAGCGAGCAAAACTTGCTTTATCAACACTAATTGCAATGGCTACATTTCAGCTGACCCAAGTTAAATTCTAACAGAGACGTCCCTGAATCAAAGTTGATCAGTCAGAAATATTCATTTTTAAAGTGGGTTTAATTTAGTTAAGTTTCAGTGAAGAGAAGCACAATGACACACAAATGGCTACTGACTGAAAGAAAAAGGCAAGGCAGACACGACCTACGGTGCCTACCACTACCAGTGGCCCCCTCAAACCACTCGCACCGTATGATTGGTGGGTGTTCTGGTGTGGTTTGCTCCTTCTTTCCTATCAAACATCTATCATCATCCTTATAAATCTCTCCTCCTTCCTTTTTGTGTTTGCTACTCTCTTGTAACACCTCTAATCTATGTCACTTATAAGACCTTAATGTGTTGCAAGTGCTGTAAAACTCTTACTTAAACTTAAAACAAAACCAGCCACAGGTCAGTTTGTTTTGAGCTGACAAAGATCACATCAAATTCAACACACATGTATACAAGTAGCAAAGGACAACTCCATCAAACTCACAATTAAACATTTGTTTAAATTCATAGCATCACACTTCCAAATTTGTTACTTTAATGTAACCCTGAAGTTTGAGTTGAACACAAACAAATTTGCAAGATAAATATCTCATCGTCTAATCATACAGAAAATGTAATTATTATAAATACATGTACATGTACATGTATTGTCACTGTGCCAGCAAAGTGGCACGTCTCATTTTTGCGACTTTTTAGATAAATGGAAAAAAAAAACTGTGACTAGACTGTTTGTAATCAAATAATGGTAAACATCGGCAGGCACATTTCTTTTGTGACTGCCAGCGCATTTTTGTTTTGATTTCACCAAGAGATGGATATACAGTGGAACTCGGATTCAACGAGGTCAGCCTGACCTAAAATCTCGTGGAATCCGTGTGTTCGTTATAGCAAACATGAGGTTTTGTGAAGATAATTACTGGCACTGAGCAAGTAATGTATAAAGAGAAGTCACAAATAGTGCCTGAAACGCCTGCATATTATGAGCTATGTAAAAAAAAAAGAAGACCCGATTCGTTCAAACGCACACGCCTGAGTCATCTCGGTTGTTTACCAAAAAGTTGTTGCAGTGTAGAGCCTACCATACGGCAACTTTAGATTCCATAGACCAGGGCATAATTCATTAGCCTACGTAGATCTACGTCAAGACATTGTTATAATGATCAGTTGCCGAGGGAAAAAAAAAGACTGACGCGTTTGTATCTGCAACGTTCAACGCCCGGACCACTAGTGTCCACCCCTTCCCCATCCCCGACACGCACACACTGTCACACGCCTAGTCCGACACACGCCAGAGTAGGCACGTGCGCTTGTCAACAACGCATGTGTTGGCATGAAAAAAGGCCGCTAATTGGTCCCATGCAATCGACTAAATGAATAATGCAGGTGCAATGGATGGTTTCCAGGAATAGATAAAGCTGTCCCCGTAGAATTATGCAAATTTAGAAGGCCAAATTATGCACAAAAAAGCAAAAGTATGCAAAAATTATGCTAAGGCGTTGTGTTACGGGACCGTACACTGATATGTGCATGCATCTGGACTTTGCCAAAATACTGGAGGAAAACGGCCAGTTTATTAACGAAGCTCCTGACATTAGGAGTTATTGCAAGGAGAATGTTTAAAATATCTGAATACGATTGTGAGGTATCCAGTGGTCGTGGGTGAACCAGAATTTGAAATTTGCTCACGTCGGCACCCAATTTGTTGTTATGTGTCAATAAAAGAAATCAAAGAGAGTGAGGGAGAGAGAGAGAGAAAAGAGAGTGTGAGTGTGAAAAACAGACAGAAAGGAAGTGAGTGAGAAAGAAAGAAAGTAAGAAGGAGTGGGAGAGAGAGAGGGAGAAAAAGTGTGAGTATGTGTGTGTTTGTGTCTCTGTGTGTGTGTGTGTTAGAGAGAGAGAGAGAGATGGGGGAGGGGTGTTCGTGAGAGAAAGAGAGAGATGAACAAATTTACACAAAGGGAATGGTTTGGACAAAAATGAGTAGGATAATAGTGTGTGTGCGCAGGCGCATTCTGCGGGCAGACGTGAGTACATTTTTAAGCTTTGCGACCTAAAATAAATAGGCCCCTAAGCCTAAGAGAGGGAAAGAGAGAGAGAGAGAAAAGAAAGAGTGTGTGTTTGAGTGAGTGTGTGAAAAACAGACAGAAAGGAGGTGAGAAAGAAAGAAAGTAAGAAGGAGAGAGAGAGAGAGAGAGAGAGAGAGAGAGAGAGAGAGAGAGAGAGAGAGCGATTGGGGGAGGGGGGGTCGTGAGAGAAAGAGAGAGATGAACAAATTACACATAGGGAATGTTTTGGACAAAAATGAGAAGGATAATAGTGTGTGTGCTCGGGCGCATTCTGCTGGCAGACGTGAGTACATTTTTAAGCTTTGCGACCTAAAATAAATAGGCCCCTTAGCCCCATTTAATGACGCTCGTAAACGCCGGAAATTTACTCACTTTTGCATGAGAGAACACGCCTGAGCACGCACTCAGTCTTGATAGCGCGCAAGACGCAAGATCAACTCACATTCAGTGACAATAACAATAACATGAAAAGAAAGGAAAAAGAAGACAGCTTGGAAAAGGTAGATGGAAAGCAAAACAAACTATTGTAGAGACTTGACAGAACGTCGGGGAGTGAACTAAGCACAGACGAATTAAAGTTTATTTGCAAGCGCATTACATATATAATATTATACGCCTGTCCACATTAATAATAAAACAACATTAGTATAACTGGACTACTTTTGCGCACAGGTGTCGTGTAATTGTAACAATAGTGCGGTCAAAAATTCGTGGCCCAACTTTTCCTCAAATACACTGTATCTCTTTAACAGAAGAATCAATGTCACCCATACTTTGCACAGCATGCAGTTCATTAAAAAAAAATGTCTTAACTGAATAATATTTTTCCACAACAACTGAAGTTCGATAAAAAAATGTTCTTCATAAATTTATATAAAATACTAGGCCTATAAATCTCCATCACGCGAAAAATGTGATTGTTCATAGCACTTCCCGCTTCTCGCACACAATTTGCAATATATGGCCTACGTCACAGCTCGCCAATGACACTTTTTAGTGGCAAAACTTCATACAAAAATGTTTTTATAATGAACACATTCTTTTTACACTAAAAAAGGTTTCCTAAACATACGTTCAATAAAGCATGCATGCTAGTGCGATTGGAAAAAAATGACAGACTTGCTTTTAAAAGGCAAAAGCGATATTGCCGGAGCTGTAAATTTTTAAAAATTTGTAGAAACAATCGACTGGGATTTTTTATTAGTACTTATTAAGGAATTTTCTAGATATTTCACAATAAGTTGCGCCGTGCATTTTTGACCGCACTATAGGCGTAAGTTGGTATACTATGAATTTAATTTGTACTCTTAACTCATATTCCACGCAAGGCGTTACAATTACATGATTAATGATCTCTTCTCAATCTAATAGCATAATTATACCCAGCCGACCCCATCGTTCGCCCCCACATTCCCGTCGCCAACTCTTTCCACCTCTCTCTCTCTCTATCTCTCTATTTCTCTCTCTCTCTCCCCCTCTCTCTCTCCCCCCCCTCTCCCCCCCCTCACTCTCTTTGATTTCTTTTATTGACACGCATAACAACAACGTGGGTGCAGACGTGAGCAAATTTCAAATTCTGGTTCACCTACGGCCACTGGATACCTCACAATCGTATTCAGAACATTCTAGTAATAACTCCTTACGCCAGGAGCTTCGTTAAACTGGCCGTTTTCCTCCAGTATTTTTGCAAAGTCCAGATGCATGCATATCATTCTGTGTACGGTTCCGTAACACCACGCCTTAGCGCAGGTAGGACGTACGGTCCCCTAGCGCCAAACACTATGGGGGCGTACGGTCCCCTAGCGCCAAACACTATGGGGGCGTACGGTCCTCTAGCGCCACGCGCTATTGGGGCGTACGGTCCCCTAACAATAGCCTTTGCACTTTTTCAACACGAAGTTTAATGATTTTCATGTTTTATGTGCAGAAAAATTGAAAACAGAACATATCAGTATCAGTAATTTGTTGTGTATTTGGAAAAGAAAACGATACACATCAGTAAAAAAACAAAAACAAAAAACCCCCAAAAATAATAATCTCTGTAACTTTCAGCTGTAGATCTTGATCTATCTATAGAGGTAAGAAAAATGTTTTTTTTTTAAATTTAAAAAAGGACATCTGGACCTCTGATGCTGGCACATTACTAAAACCAGGGACACCTGTCAAACATGAAACATCAGCAGACATGAGAACAACAACTTTTGATGGATTGAAAAATTGAACATGCTCAAGGAACAAAATCACAACCCATAACTTAGATATTCTAATAAGGGAATAACCAACTTTCCACTTAAATGAGACTTATTACGGTGATTACGTCCCTTTAGTCACAAGGCGAGGCGTTAATTAATTGCTTTGTGAAAAAAAGGAAAAAACGTGAAGAAACGCGGATAATCCAAAATTATGCAAATGTTGTAGAATTACGCGAAAAAACGCGGCCGCGAGGATAATCCAAAATTATGCAAATGTTGTAGAATTACGCGAAAAAACGCGGCCGCGAGCAGCTCGCGGCCGCACAATCGCATAATTCTACGGGGACAGAATTTTATTAAAGTTCGTTCAGGGAGAAAAATGAGCGAAGCCACGTCTGCGGGAAGGGCAGGGGGGGGGGGGGGGCTGTTCACCCTGGAAGCGACCTCGTTGAATCCGAGCTCACTGATTTTAATGCTAGTTGAATCCGGGTTATTTTTTAAATCGATTATAAAGAAGAAAGACCCCAGAGAATCTATCCCATCTCATTGAATCCGAGTTCTCGTTGAATCTGAGCTCGTTGAATCCGAGTTCCACTGTAGTGGCGTACCACCAAACAAAATAAAAAGCTTGTTGTATTTTGGCACAACTCTGAGTTATGCCATTTTGCTAGTGCAGTGATGATATGCTTCATGTCTTGATTGACACAAATTAGATCATTTAAGAAGTGAACCCATTTGACCCTGCCTGTCAGCACCAATCAGGACTGAGTGAGATACATCACATAAGTAAAGAGACAGAAACACTTTGTTAATTAATCTCCATCTCAGGGAATCAAACTTGCTATACACCGGTAGTATAGAGCAAGTGTAATAATTGATACTTTCGGTGCACTTCTTTGTATAAATTTGAGACGAAACAAGACGTAGCGATCCATAATTGAATACATCCATTACATGATATAACAATGGTAACTGTAAATGAATACAACATAATTTAGCTTAAAAGTAGAAAATATGGAAAAAAGAGACCATTCACAGGATCTAATTTTGTACATATTTCTAACTCTAACTACGACCTAAGCACTGACCCTGAGAAAGACAAAGCAGTCTGTGGCCTCTCTTTGCCAATTTCTGACAAGTAAGATTCCTAGGAATTAGTCTTTCTGTTCTTAAAGCAAAGTCAGCGAGTGATAATTTCATAAAAGACGATTTGCAAGCGTCAAGAAGACAGAAAAAATACTTAAATTTTAGAAAAACAACTACAGCACGGTCCAGCTCAATAAAAACAGGAAAGACATCATTGTCTGTACCTTACTGTTTGGAATGGCTTTAATATAATAATAATATCCCTTTTTATTTAGTATAGTTGCTAAAAGTTGTGGGACCTCCAATACACATGTATGTATCAATCTTATGTAAACTCAACTCAAACAACAGAAGTATATGAACACCTCAGTAGGAAATCAAACCAGGGTCATGCACGCCAGTTTAGCATGATATCATTGGGGTGAACTAAACAGTGCCCATATTATCTCTACCTTATCTTAAACAATAGCGTAAGCTGATAACCTCTACATAGAGAATTCAGGACTTGAGTGGATTGCCAAAATAGGCAAAAACAATCAAGTTCTTATCAACATTTGCAAAGACGAAGAACTTTGAATTTCAATGACATTGAAACGGAATGCTCAATGTTGAAATTTTTTTTTCATGGAGTTTGAATTTTTAAAGGACTAGATCTGCTCTTAACACTTTGCCACCATAGGACGCCGATCGGCGACAGTGTGATATAGCTTGTACCGCATCTGTATCCTGGTCGTGAGAATAAGCTCTGCGAGCGGCGTGGATGGATAGTGTTAATTCCAGAAATTATTATGTGTCAATTTCAAAAAGGCAAAAAAATGGACTTCTTGTATGCAGATGCAATTTCTTGGTAACCTCTTCTACGACTCTGATTCTTCATGATATTGTAAAACATCAGTGAATCTCACTGGGCACTCAAGTGTGTACTGACTGCTCTTTATAAAATAGTCACCTCAAGCAAGCATAAACATTGATCACAGGAGCTTGAGCAATTTTGAAAACAGAAACTACTGAAAACTTACAACTTCACCTTTCATCCATCGACAAGCATGATGCCCCCTCCCCCTTCAGTATTCGCCTCTCTTTCATTCACATTTGACCGTGATGTGGAGGATTGTCAGCTCACTAAACGGAGAAAACCTAAACAGGGATGCACCAGTAATATTTGACAAAGATGGCGAGTCCAACGTAGGAAAACAAGCAGCAAACCTACTCATCCAGCATGCAGTACAAGGAAGTGGGCAAGTTAGAAATATCCCCAGACAGAATAGAAGAAGTACAAAGAAAAAATTCATGCTTTTGAATCCCAACAAGAACCTAAAGAGGATGTTATGACCAAACCACTCATAATGACAGAACTGGATAGAGCCCTACTCCAGCTCAAACCAAGACAAGCCCCAGGCCCACATAAAATCAGCAACGACATGCTTATGCATAAGAAACACTGCTAAGAAGAAAATCCTCCAAATATTCAACAGCAGCTGAAAGAACGGGAAAATTCCAAAAGCTTGGAAAACTGTTATACAGATACCCCTCCTCAAAGACGGAAAACCCAAGAACAGTGCAGAAAGCTACCGCCCAATCAGCCTCACCAGCTGTCTGTGCAAGCTTCTAGAGAGGATCCTCAACTACAGACTCTGCTGGTTCCTAGAGAAAAACCATCTTCTATCAGATAACAAGCTGGGTTTAGGAAACATCGATCAACCGAAGACCAGATTACATACATTGCTCAGATAGTAGAGGATGGCTTCTAAAGAAAAGAAAACACTGTAGCCGTCTGGATCGACCTGGAGAAGGCGTTTGATAAAGTCTGGACAGAAGGACTCATACTGAAATTACAAAATCTGAACATCTCTCACAACATGCTGAAATGGATCTCACAATACCTATCTCAAAGAAGAGCATGTGTGAAACTGCAAGGAAAAAGAAGCAAAATGGAGACAATCAGTAATGGAGTCCCACAAGGGGGAGTTTTATCAGCGACCCTGTTCCTGATTTTCCTCAACAACATTTCAACCACCATCACCAAGAAAGTGACAGCAGCGGAGTACGCAGATGACATCGCTCTTTTATGCTCGGCAGAATCAGTAGGAACCGCCCAGGTACGACCCCAAAGCACACTTAAAAACATGATGAAGTGGACAGAAGAGTGGGGATAGAAGATCAACAAAAACAAGACCATGTACACAACATTCAGCCTCTCACCAAAACCCCGAAAGGTAAACTTGCATCTTGATGGAAACACTCTACAACACGAGTCAAATCCCACCTATTTGGGTGTGACGTTTGATCCAAGACTAACATGGCAAGCCCAAACAGAGAGGTGCAGAAGTAAAGGCAACAGAAGAACAGCACTACTTAGAAAGTTGGCCGGGTCAGATTGGGGAGCAAACCACACCGTCTTACGTGGAGTCTATGTTGGATATGTCCGCCCAGTCTTAGAATATGGTATCACAGCGTGGGGAACAGCATCAGACAGCAATTTCCACAAAGTGGCGAGAATCCAGAATCAAAATCTGCGGATCATCACGGGAGCAATGAGATCCACGCCCATTCATGTCATGGAAACACTAACGGGGCTAGAACCCCTGAATGACAGACGTGCTCTGAAAGCGATTGTTCATCAGGAAAAGGTCAAAAGAATGCCAACCCATCCAATGAAGGATAGATCTTCAAAAAGCCAGAGCAAACGCCTAAAAAGAACACGCTTCCTCCATATGGCCAGACATTCCAGCTCTGGACTTGAAATCTCTCTAAAAGAATCTCCAACCCCACTAGACCCGTGTCAAGTCCACCCCCTTCAGACTAATCACCCCCCTCAAATTCGAGAAAACCCAGAAAAGCTTGGCACCAAAT
>NW_004797796.1:548432-561147 GCF_000002075.1 Aplysia californica
GGCTGTTCACCCTGGAAGCGACCTCGTTGAATCCGAGCTCACTGATTTTAATGCTAGTTGAATCCGGGTTATTTTTTAAATCGATTATAAAGAAGAAAGACCCCAGAGAATCTATCCCATCTCATTGAATCCGAGTTCTCGTTGAATCTGAGCTCGTTGAATCCGAGTTCCACTGTAGTGGCGTACCACCAAACAAAATAAAAAGCTTGTTGTATTTTGGCACAACTCTGAGTTATGCCATTTTGCTAGTGCAGTGATGATATGCTTCATGTCTTGATTGACACAAATTAGATCATTTAAGAAGTGAACCCATTTGACCCTGCCTGTCAGCACCAATCAGGGCTGAGTGAGATACATCACATAAGTAAAGAGACAGAAACACTTTGTTAATTAATCCCCATCTCAGGGAATCAAACTTGCTATACACCGGTAGTATAGAGCAAGTGTAATAATTGATACTTTCGGTGCACTTCTTTGTATAAATTTGAGACGAAACAAGACGTAGCGATCCATAATTGAATACATCCATTACATGATATAACAATGGTAACTGTAAATGAATACAACATAATTTAGCTTAAAAGTAGAAAATATGGAAAAAAGAGACCATTCACAGGATCTAATTTTGTACATATTTCTAACTCTAACTACGACCTAAGCACTGACCCTGAGAAAGACAAAGCAGTCTGTGGCCTCTCTTTGCCAATTTCTGACAAGTAAGATTCCTAGGAATTAGTCTTTCTGTTCTTAAAGCAAAGTCAGCGAGTGATAATTTCATAAAAGACGATTTGCAAGCGTCAAGAAGACAGAAAAAATACTTAAATTTGAGAAAAACAACTACAGCACGGTCCAGCTCAATAAAAACAGGAAAGACATCATTGTCTGTACCTTACTGTTTGGAATGGCTTTAATATAATAATAATATCCCTTTTTATTTAGTATAGTTGCTAAAAGTTGTGGGACCTCCAATACACATGTATGTATCAATCTTATGTAAACTCAACTCAAACAACAGAAGTATATGAACACCTCAGTAGGAAATCAAACCAGGGTCATGCACGCCAGTTTAGCATGATATCATTGGGGTGAACTAAACAGTGCCCATATTATCTCTACCTTATCTTAAACAATAGCGTAAGCTGATAACCTCTACATAGAGAATTCAGGACTTGAGTGGATTGCCAAAATAGGCAAAAACAATCAAGTTCTTATCAACATTTGCAAAGACGAAGAACTTTGAATTTCAATGACATTGAAACGGAATGCTCAATGTTGAAATTTTTTTTTCATGGAGTTTGAATTTTTAAAGGACTAGATCTGCTCTTAACACTTTGCCACCATAGGACGCCGATCGGCGACAGTGTGATATAGCTTGTACCGCATCTGTATCCTGGTCGTGAGAATAAGCTCTGCGAGCGGCGTGGATGGATAGTGTTAATTCCAGAAATTATTATGTGTCAATTTCAAAAAGGCAAAAAAATGGACTTCTTGTATGCAGATGCAATTTCTTGGTAACCTCTTCTACGACTCTGATTCTTCATGATATTGTAAAACATCAGTGAATCTCACTGGGCACTCAAGTGTGTACTGACTGCTCTTTATAAAATAGTCACCTCAAGCAAGCATAAACATTGATCACAGGAGCTTGAGCAATTTTGAAAACAGAAACTACTGAAAACTTACAACTTCACCTTTCATCCATCGACAAGCATGATGCCCCCTCCCCCTTCAGTATTCGCCTCTCTTTCATTCACATTTGACCGTGATGTGGAGGATTGTCAGCTCACTAAACGGAGAAAACCTAAACAGGGATGCACCAGTAATATTTGACAAAGATGGCGAGTCCAACGTAGGAAAACAAGCAGCAAACCTACTCATCCAGCATGCAGTACAAGGAAGTGGGCAAGTTAGAAATATCCCCAGACAGAATAGAAGAAGTACAAAGAAAAAATTCATGCTTTTGAATCCCAACAAGAACCTAAAGAGGATGTTATGACCAAACCACTCATAATGACAGAACTGGATAGAGCCCTACTCCAGCTCAAACCAAGACAAGCCCCAGGCCCACATAAAATCAGCAACGACATGCTTATGCATAAGAAACACTGCTAAGAAGAAAATCCTCCAAATATTCAACAGCAGCTGAAAGAACGGGAAAATTCCAAAAGCTTGGAAAACTGTTATACAGATACCCCTCCTCAAAGACGGAAAACCCAAGAACAGTGCAGAAAGCTACCGCCCAATCAGCCTCACCAGCTGTCTGTGCAAGCTTCTAGAGAGGATCCTCAACTACAGACTCTGCTGGTTCCTAGAGAAAAACCATCTTCTATCAGATAACAAGCTGGGTTTAGGAAACATCGATCAACCGAAGACCAGATTACATACATTGCTCAGATAGTAGAGGATGGCTTCTAAAGAAAAGAAAACACTGTAGCCGTCTGGATCGACCTGGAGAAGGCGTTTGATAAAGTCTGGACAGAAGGACTCATACTGAAATTACAAAATCTGAACATCTCTCACAACATGCTGAAATGGATCTCACAATACCTATCTCAAAGAAGAGCATGTGTGAAACTGCAAGGAAAAAGAAGCAAAATGGAGACAATCAGTAATGGAGTCCCACAAGGGGGAGTTTTATCAGCGACCCTGTTCCTGATTTTCCTCAACAACATTTCAACCACCATCACCAAGAAAGTGACAGCAGCGGAGTACGCAGATGACATCGCTCTTTTATGCTCGGCAGAATCAGTAGGAACCGCCCAGGTACGACCCCAAAGCACACTTAAAAACATGATGAAGTGGACAGAAGAGTGGGGATAGAAGATCAACAAAAACAAGACCATGTACACAACATTCAGCCTCTCACCAAAACCCCGAAAGGTAAACTTGCATCTTGATGGAAACACTCTACAACACGAGTCAAATCCCACCTATTTGGGTGTGACGTTTGATCCAAGACTAACATGGCAAGCCCAAACAGAGAGGTGCAGAAGTAAAGGCAACAGAAGAACAGCACTACTTAGAAAGTTGGCCGGGTCAGATTGGGGAGCAAACCACACCGTCTTACGTGGAGTCTATGTTGGATATGTCCGCCCAGTCTTAGAATATGGTATCACAGCGTGGGGAACAGCATCAGACAGCAATTTCCACAAAGTGGCGAGAATCCAGAATCAAAATCTGCGGATCATCACGGGAGCAATGAGATCCACGCCCATTCATGTCATGGAAACACTAACGGGGCTAGAACCCCTGAATGACAGACGTGCTCTGAAAGCGATTGTTCATCAGGAAAAGGTCAAAAGAATGCCAACCCATCCAATGAAGGATAGATCTTCAAAAAGCCAGAGCAAACGCCTAAAAAGAACACGCTTCCTCCATATGGCCAGACATTCCAGCTCTGGACTTGAAATCTCTCTAAAAGAATCTCCAACCCCACTAGACCCGTGTCAAGTCCACCCCCTTCAGACTAATCACCCCCCTCAAATTCGAGAAAACCCAGAAAAGCTTGGCACCAAATCCGAAGTCCCTCCTCCAATACTCAAGTCACTGGCGCTCGACTACCTGGACAGAAACTTCCCAAGCTACCTGTGGAATCGAGTTTACACATATGGATCAGCAACTGATGCTGTCAAAAACGGTGGTGGAGGTATCTACATAGAGTGGATAGATGGGACAACACAAAGCCATTCCATCCCCATACGATCTCTATCCTCCAACTATAAAGCAGAAACATCAGCACTCGAAACAGCAGCCACCATTCTCTTGAATCACCCAAAATCTAAAGCCAACACTGTCATCCTCACAGATGCCAAATCTGTCCTACAAGCTCTCCAAAAGCCACAAACAGCCCAAGTACGACAACTCCTTTCACTCATGTGTGATCTAAACTCCCAAGCCAACACAACTCTGCAGTGGATACCAGGTCACTGCGCATTCGCATTCATGGAAATGAAAAAGCAGATAGCTTAGCCAAAGAAGGAGCCAAAATGACCCAGATTGAAGATGGCATGGATCTCTCAGAGTCAAAAACACTAATAAAAACTGCTTTAAGAAACAGATGGAAAAGGTCCCACCCTAAACACAACAGACATGACCCCTATTACATACTAAATAGAGCAGACCAAGTCACAATCTTTAGACTCCGTTGTGGCCACAACAGACTCAAACACCATATGCACGCCAAATTAAAAGTGGGAGAAACAGCGACCTGTGAATGTGGACACGACCAAGAGGATGTCAACCATTGTCCTTCAGCATTGCTCGCGCTACGCCACCCTTCGCTCACAGACGTGGCAGAATGTGGCTCCCCTTGAGAGAAAACTCTATGGCAGTCTTTCAGAGTTGAAGCGAACTACACAGTTTGTACGTGACATCGGACTGATTGTCTAGCTGCTGTCATCGAGAACGAGGAAGAAGAAGACCGTGATGTAACATCAAGAACGTTCTGCAGCACAAGTAGAAATAGTAATGAGAATATCTGATGCTGCCGCATTAGCCACCAAAGGATCGAAACCCTCCAAAGTCATGGCAACGTAGCGGCCAAAGTGTGTCCAGCGAGTTTCCACTGATGTACCAGTTCTCCCAGCCCACCTTCCTAGATCTGACGACATTGTTGGTACACCAGTTTGGACTTGTTGCTCTGTAACTGAAAGGTGACCTCCACGTTCCTCTGGTTGGATCAAATCTGACGGAAGACACGAGGGATCAGAATCCAAAAATATTTTCTTTCTGCTTTTCAACTGGTCTGACGAGGCGCTGTTGAGGCAAGATGTGTCTCCTTCGGCTGAATCAGAGGGGGCGCAAGGAGAACCTGGCTCCGAGACTGAAGAGCAGGAGAGTGATAATGAGAGACCGGGGTACGGATTTTTTTCGGAGAGTGGTTCAAAATGCTCAAGACGGTCCTTAGTTCTATTTCGACTGTCATCTGAATGCTCCTGATCGGGAAAAAAGGTATCCTGGAACAAGCAAAAAATATATGGGTTAAAGTAAGTTTTAATAACACAAGTGTTTTTCTCCTGATTACGCATACCGTTACCAAGACTGGAAAGACACTGACTTAACTCAAACCCGCTGTTTGCTTGAGGTATCTCTGATTTCTATTAGACAAACACATTAGTCAGCATTAGCATATCCCATTGACAAACAAGATGAATTAAAACAGTATACACCAAAAGGCATAAAATTCCTCAGAAACATAACATAATACTCAAGTCATATGTACTGACCACACCCGCAGTCTGACAGAAGTCACATAATGACAGTGCTGAAAGGATAGAAATATCTACAAGACAAACACATTTCTTGAAGTCAAGTCAACTGTGACAGCAACATACATGATTTAAATCAAACAAACATAATGAAAGGTGTAGTTTCAAATAAAATAACTTCTTTTTATAAAGTACCAGAGAGAAAATACATGTGCTTTGATGTATCATGTACTCAAATCACGTACTGTTCATACCTCCATCTGACAGAGGTCACATAACAGGAACGGTACAGTGGAACTTGGATTAAACGAGGTCGCAGGGCCTGACATAAAATCTCGTTGAATCCGAGTATTCGTTATAGCAAACATGAGGTTTTCTGTGGAAAATTACAGGCACTGAGCAAGAAAAGAATAAAGAGAAGTAGCAAGTGGTGCCTGAAATGCCTGCATATTATGAGCAGTGCAAAAAAAGACCAATTCGTTTAAATGCAAACCTGTGTCATCTCGATTGTTTGCCAAAAAGGTGTGTTGCTGTGTAGTACAGACCCTACAGACCCTAGCATACGGCAACCTTTAAAATTTGGTTCCATAGGCCAGTGCACAATTCATTACGTAGATCTACGTCAAGACTAGGCCTAGCATATCATTGTAATATTGATCAGTTGCCGGGGGGAAAAAGACTAACGCGTTTGTATCTACGACGTTCTACGCCCGGACCGATGATGCCCTCCCCCCGACACGCACACACAGTCACACGTGTGCAGGCCGCCTATCCGACCCCGACACACGCTAGCCTAGAGTAGACACGTGCGCGTGCCAACAACGCATGTGTTGGTATGAAAGAAGGTCGCTGATCGGTCGCATTCAATCGGGTAAGTGAATAATGGTTCACGATGCAGTTGCAATGGATGGTTTCCGGGAAGAAATAAAGTTCGATGTGGGAGAAAAATGAGCGAAGCCGAGTCTGCGAGGGTGTTCAACCCTGGAACCGACCTCGTTGAATCTGAGCTTGCAGTAAGTGTTTGTTGAATCCGGGTTACATTGATTTTAAAGAAGGAAAAAAACCCGGGGAATCCATCTCCTCTCGTTGAATCCAAGTTCTCGTTGAATCCGAGCTCGTTGAATCCGGGTTCCACTGTACTAATACATGAAATAATACTTTTCTTCCCAAAGTTCCTGGGATAAAGTATTCAAGTCATTTACTGACCAAACTTTTAGATACTTAGAATGAGGCCGGATGTTTACCTTCAGACAAAGGGCTTTCAACCTCTAGTCCACAGGCTAAAAGTGTCACATTTATTGAATTTTGACTGTGCTGATATTCCGACAAAAGCGGCCACAAAATAAGCAAAGCTGACATATTTCTAACTCTCTTTTTCTGTCCCACCTTCAAAATAGCCTACTTGTGAAAGCTGGGCATAAAACTAGAGAAACTCATGCAGCAAAAAAACAAACAAAAATATTTAAAAGGTGCCACTCATGAGCTTTCCTGGTGTCTGAGAGATGGCCTCTAAAAAATCTGATGAAATGACAAGCGGCTCTGTAGTAGGCTAGAAAGTGTTGAGCAGTCCAGGTCAAGACTACCTAACCTGCTCAGCTGCTTTTTGAATCTGGTATTTCATTCTTTTTGACAAGATATAAGAGCAAAAGTTTACAAACCGTTTTACTATATCCATTTTGGACATTGCAAATCTCATGCCTTGGATCTGTGGCATTCGTTAGGCTCCCTAACACTTTTTCCAATTCCTTTGTGTAGTCAGTCCTGATTGTGTTTTCATTCTTTCTCAAGAATTTGACTCTTCCATCTGAAAATAAAATACACACTGTGTTCAATGAGTAATTGTAAATGATTTACATCTCTATCAACACAATTAGGACCATTAAGGAGGCCAGCTGCTCCCATCCTGCACGCCAGGGTCAACCCAGATAGGAAGCGAGAAAAAAGTCCAGCAGACAGAAAGAGATACTCTATAAAATAAAATAAAATAAAACAACATTCCCAATGGGAATCAAACTCAAGTCTTTTGAGTACAACAGACAAGAGCCTAATTAATACACCACAGATGCCTGTGTTTATTGGAACAATAGTAAGGACTCAAATTGTCAACTAATACACCTGTACATTTTACTGAAATAATAGAAAAAAATATCAAAATAGGATTCAAATCCAACACTTTGGGAAAAAACAACAACAAACACTTAGCCTGTATAATATCTGGGTTTTTTCTTTTATGTTTTGTTTTAAAGAACAGAAGAGCATGCTTCAAACAGTGATAAGATATTATCAAAAGAAGATACAGCTGTTCACCAATTAAGTAATCTCCGTTTGCTTCATCACATGTACTCCCGCCATTCTTCATATATTACTCTTCCATCATTTACGTCATTCCCTTTTCTTGCACTCATAACATTTCCTGTCCATATAAATTACTCTTCCATCATTTACATGAACCCCCCCCCCCCACCAAGTCAACATTTTTACCATTTATTACCCTTTCAATATTTATATTCTTCACTCTTGTATGCAGTCTTATCATTTTCAGATATTATCACCTATTTCACTCCATTTGTTTAGCCCCCCCTTCCTCCCCTTTTCCACATACACACATTCCTATCATCTATCATTTTCTTCACTTGATTCAATTTCACCAGTCATGCCATTCATTACTCTTGTATTGCAACTATTTCCTTCCCTTATAATTTGACCCCCCCCCTCCCCATTCAAACAACTAACTGCTGCTCTTGCATTCAGATCACATACTTTATGCAGCAAGATATTTGACACACTATCAAACATTGTGATTTCCCAGCTCTCACTAAAAATAAAAAAATAAAAAAATCAGATCTATTCAAGCAAAGGGTCTTTTCTCGTTTTCAGTACATGTACTCTCAATCCCATTCATCATTACCGATATAAAAAATGTGACTCTCACCTGTGTCATCATCTAAAAGCATTTCTCCTTCATCAGTACTGTTATCAACATCTGAATTTCGAGCCGTGTTTGTTTCTTTCGTTTGAGTCACTGTCTTCCTTTTCGTTTTGGTTTTGCTGCATCTTACGCTATTTTTAATTTTTTCCACCTTTCACTTTCTCTCTTCCTTCATAAGTTGGACTTCTTTTCCTCTCTCTTCTTTCCTTTTCCTGAGTAGTTTAAGTCTGTCATCTTCCTCCAGCTGAATTCTCTTTTCTTCTTCACAAGATTTTGGTTGAGATTTCCTTGCCTTCTCTCCATTTCGCGATAGGCCAACTTCTCCTTTCCGAAAAGGAAGTATTATTTGGACTGCTTCTGATTTAGAGGGACTTTCCAATTGCCTGTTTGTAATAGCCAAAACTGGTAGTGTCGTGCTATGTGACACAATCTCTTCATGACAAGACTTCCACAAAGAAAACTGTTCATCAGGAGAGTCATATCCCTCATCCAGTATTGTGTAATATAAATGGAGATTGTCTTCCCCTATTTGAGAGCACAACACAGCAAACTTTCGAAGAGTTGATACATGACCTGTATTAACATTGGAAATAGACCCACAAGCCACATAGGTAGAAGGTAGATGTTTTTCAATGGGACTTGACAGTGATACCGAAGCAGGAGTTGAGGTGTCGGGACAGTCTGAGGTGCTGAGGACAGGAGAACAGGTAGCAACAGCTGAAGGAGTGGAAATCATGGTCTGTTCTGGGATGTTGCGGCCTGTGGCTTTATTAACAGCGGGTGTGGAGGTGGGGATAGACCCAGTCTTTGAAGCATTATGGACCACAGAAACAATAGCAGTGATAGAAGGACTAATTGGAGGGGAAGTGTTGAAAGAAGTGGGAGCAAAGCTTCGCTGAACCTTTGACTTTGATCAATTAATATTTTCAGGCTCCAGGGGAAATAGACCACATTCATAAAAAGCCTCTTCAGCCAGAGGCTTTGACACCGTCTTTTCAAAAGCAGTCTTGAACACTTTGGCCAGGGTTCTTTCGGTCATTATCTCAGTCTCATTTAGTTCAATAAAAGCTTTTTTCCACTCTGCTTTTAATGTCTTGAAGACTCCGACATCAAGAGGGTGCATCATGTGGGAGGAACGAGGCGGTAAGCAGTACAGAATTATATTATTTTCCCTGCACAAATCTGACACACCAAGGTACTGATGGCTCATATGACCATCAACTAACAACAGCACTGGTTTTTTTATATTTTCTGTTTGGGGAATGAAAACCTTTCCCATCCATTCAAAAAATAAATTCCGATTTGTCAATCCATTTTCAGACGAAGCAACATATGAATCCGTGAAAAGATCACTTTTTCTAAAACCTTGAAATTGAGTCCCCGGACAGACAAGCACAGGTCAAGTATAGTGGTCAGCCGCACTAGCACAGACAAGGGCTGTAACGGGCATTTTGGCTTCATTGTATTTTGTTCCAAACAATGAAAACTCTTTCTCAGACAAGGAATCCATGTTAAAAACAGTCTCATTGAAGTGGTATATACGCTCTGGTTCCCTCACTATCGAGGAATCAATGCTCCTGACTGCATTGGTGAATTCATGAAACCAATTTGACACTTCTGTTTTCGATACAAGCCCTCTCTCTCTACTAGCAAACAAAGGCTTCTGAAAAACTATATCTGGGTGGCGTTTCTTGAACAATCTAAACCATTTGTTTGTGGGTTTGTTTTCTTTCCATTTTGTTTCCCTCCCACGATAATCCAACCAGCTTTTCACTGTTGCAAGAAGTTCATCTTTAGATCTTCCAAAGCCCCTGGCAGTCATTTCTTTCAGGTAGGTCAAGAGCTCAGTTTCCTCATCAGCAGTGAGATATGTGTTTGGAGGTTCCTCAGTTTTTATATTGCGGCGACCAGAAAGCTTGTCACAAAAGGTACTCCATGGTATTCCATATTTTAATGCCGTTTTGCGCTTTGAGGCTCCATTTTCAACTTCCTCCAAAGCACTCATTAACAATGCCACGGTCCATTTTCGCTTATGATGATTGCTGGCCATTATCTGTAATGAATATAATGAAAAAAAATGTGTACCTTCTCTGAATAGGGTAAGTCAAGGAGGAATAAAAGGATCAACTTATCTGACAAACAAGTAGGAACAGTAAATGAAAGGTACACTTAGTTCTATTCTATTTATCCTGTAATATTAGTATATTTTCTTCCCTGTGTGGTCAGATGAGAAAAAAACAACAGAAAATAAGTGTGAAAAGTATATATCCTATGTTATTAGTAACAGAAGCCTACACATCTGACTTTTGATTCATGAAAGAGAATAAATGAAAAGAGACGTTAATTGACTCAAACAATCAAGGTATAATTTCATTTAATCACTCTCAAATTCCTTCACTCATTCCCTTGACACAACCCCTCCCCCCTTGTCTCTCTCTCTCTCTCTCTCTCTCTCTCTCTCTCTCTCATACAAGCAAGCATTTAAAGGAAGCACAGGTTCCCTCTTAACCACAACAGTCCTGCCCAGCGAACTGCACTTGTATTCATGAATGGAGCGAAAAAGCAAGATGCATTCGTTGATAAATAAATAAGTCATGTGTGATATTAAAGAGTATGGTTTATAGCTACTGAAAATGCACAATGCCGGCTATTGGAGAAAATATGTCTTGAGAAATGTGAATTCACAGTGAATTTACTATCCCCAAATATTTGAGGAAAGCTTCTCCTATAAAAATGTGTAAGACAGCCATGGCCTTGAGCCAGTGTTCTTTTGGGAAGCAAAAAAAGGCTCTAATTTTAGAAGCATCTTGGACAGAACAGCCAAAAGACCCACCCAATCATAATAATCAAATAGCTGAGGCCCATTATATTTGACAGCATGGTACACTGTTTAAAATTTTAACTCCCCTCCTTAATCTTATACATTTTCTCCGGATAATAAGCAGATAGAACTGAGATCGAGGAAAGAAAATCACATAAATATACTGACTTTTTCCATCATGTGAACCCAATTTTGATTCTTTGAAAAGGTAAATCCATTACATTGTATACAGATATGGTAGGAGGACTGTTTGAAACTTCTACCTCATCTTGACAAGGTGGATCATGAGGAATTTCTCCCTGGGTACCAATATAATCCAAACCAAGCAGAAATAACTCCTATAGAACAACATCGTCAACTCAGTATACTCAGCAGAGGAGGACTGGCTAAGTAGTCAACATTGAACTAACGGTGACCTCTTAGGGCTTACTTACATTACAGTGGCTTCCGCCCAAGACCCCAGTGCTTGGGAACAAGGAAAATGGGGAATTGTAAACGAATGAGATCTCAGCCAAATCATTAGGGGGAAAAACACATAGCATGGTGACTCATGGTCAGGCCCACAATTGGAAAAATGATCACCCCTTTATTTTTAAATGAACTGCCTTGGCCCCAAGGTATTACTTAAAGAGGTCTTTTCATAAGGTATACACCATAGGTCATACCTCAGAATTACAAAGTGCTATCTGACATTTTTGGCCGTTTTGAGTTCTAAGATCGTGAGGTCGTTCTTATTTGAAGAGGGATGCCATTTTCGAATTGTGGGAAGGCGTTCTGCAGAGGGCTGGCTTACCAACAACACCTAACCCTAACCCTGGCCCGCGGGGCATTTGGTTAACTGGGCAAGACGGGCGGAGCCGGTCCCTTTAAGTCAGCTATAGTGGACAAGAGATTGGCTGCTGATAATAGTTCTTATTCAGTTTCAAGTTAATCCAAATTAATATTTATCAACATTAAAATTGCACTTTCCCGATAAAAATACGTTCAAAGAGACAATATAAAGGCTTGCCGATGTGTTGTCGTACCAGAAAAATTGTTCCTAAATCTCATTTTATCTCACTCACTCACAAGTTGTTGTTACCACCAGCTGCGCTGTCACGATGCACGCTTTCATATTGCGAGGTCAGCGGTCATGTCACCCAGCTCCACGAAAGCAGTTGCCCTCAGAGTGGAAAGAGCCCGCACGAAGATCACCTTTCTTGCCAATTTGGCTCTTCTGTTTCTTACAAAGGATGAGACTGTTTTTAACAGTAAAAGTAAAGTAAAGTTGTTCCCACATCCGATCTGAACGTTGGGGATTGCCTTGTTAGTGAGACAACTTCCTGGGCCTTTGGCATATTGTGGTAGGGTGGCCAGTTCCTTTCCATGCCGCTTTTACTTCCCCAACTCGAAGTGAGGTACCCATTACAGCTGGGTGGGCAGGAGGTGGCGAAAAAAATCTGTGTCCGAACCAAGGCTCGAACCCGGACTTTCCGCTTCGCACCCTCATACCTCATACAGTACATCTTATAATTTCATCAGTAATAATATATTTATCATTAAACCTGTCTCCAGTCACTCTCAGTTAACATATACATGTACTGTCATGATGACTCAAATCTTTCCCTAATTTATTTTTGAGACACCCATGATTCTGTTTGGTGCTCTGTTCACTGCTTATTTCCTGCTGCAACCTTACCCGGTCTCCGTGAATGGGTGGTTTGGCCAGTCATTTATCAGGCATTTCAGCCGTTCATTCATAAAGAAGATTAAGAAAGA
>NW_004797796.1:562109-564258 GCF_000002075.1 Aplysia californica
GTGGGTGGTGTTCATGAACTATGCGGGTAGGTTTTAAGGGATAGAGGTCGTGTGGGAAGGCTAGGTTGGGAGGGAGGGGACGCAATGGGGCCTTGGGCAATATGAGGAGAAAAAGGGGGGGGCGGGGGGAAGAGAAGGGCGGGGGAGAGGGAGGGTAGGGAGTGTTCGTTGACTCCGGCGGTTTACTTAAAACCCCCCCCCCCCCCCACTCACAAACACACACACATACGCGCGCACACACACACATGCTCTCTCTCTCTCTCTCTCTCTCTCTCTCTCTCTCTCTCTCTCTCTCTCTCTCTCTCTCTCTCTCTCACTCCTTATTTTAAACCCCTACCTTCGCCATCCCCACCCCCTCCCCCACTCACACACACACACACACACACACACACACACACATACACACACACACACACACACACACACACACACACACACACACACACACACCACAGTAAACATTGTAATAATGTGATTAAAGAGCTAAAATATACGGTAGCGTCAAGAAACAATATTATGAATAATGTAAGATGGAAGTTACTGAGATTAATAGAAACTCACTTGATCGGCACAGAAAAAGAAACACACTACTTGAGTCTAAGCTAGAAAACAAACTGAAAGTGAGAAGCAATAAACCGCTGGTCCTGGCCTCCAGTACAGTACTTTACTCGTACTTTCTACACCCCCACATAAAATATCGACGGGCACTGAACCCGTTATATATATGTAATAAGAACTGTCCTGTATGATGACAAAAAGTCAATTGCTACTGTACCAGTGACGCTGTCCCAAGCAGATCAAGTCTACAATCAGATGCTATACAAAGCTGGACAAAGCACACACGCTTCCGATCATTATACATGTATCATCAAATGAACTTCATCGCACTTCTCAGTTCTCAGAACTGAACACTGGAACACTGTGTTGTAACAAAGTGGGGAAGTGTGTCAAATGCTAATGATAGAACTTGGTGTCTAGCTGGGGTGAGGGTTGAAAAGGGGAGGGAGGGGAGGGGGGGGGGGTTCGGCCCAGACTCTGACAGCCGAGTGTCTATCGCTCCTCGTTAAAATTTTCCTTATATTATATATCTTCACTAGACGATTCCTTCTTTCGCCGGCCAGACTCCTAAGGGCCAGGTAAGTTATTAATGGGGAGAAAACGATGAGTAAATGCCAAACAGGAACTATAGGTGGTTAAAAAGTCAATAAACAAAAAAGAGTAGTGCCATGCTGACAATAAATGTTCTGATACTAGTTAGAGAAAGGCTGAATGATAAATACATGTTTTGCTGATAAAATAATACATGTGTCTGTGGTGCTCAAGACAGTCTGATTCTTAATTTTGTAAGCTACAAAGAGGCCAATCTGGCAATTAAGGGATATACGAATCTTTCTGTGGGCTGATGATGGATTTGTCCATGGGCCAAGCCCGCCGTGTGTACGTAGTACGAAGTTCCGCGACGTGACGGTTTGACGGGAGACGATTTAAAGTTACGAGCCGGCGCGATAACAGACGTGAAGGAATGAGGTTGTGTCGCGACAAAACAGCAGTGAATCCCACTTGTCTATATGAGCACCTTCAGATGGGCAAGGTGTTTTTGAATGTTGATACATGTTTGTTTGGATTTACTTAAAACTGAATGAAAATCGTCATCAGAAATAAACCTCTAGTCAACAGTTCAGTTGACAAAAATCTGACCGGCTCCGCCGGTCTTGTCCAGTTAACAAACCGCCCCTGGGAGTGACCAAACATTTGGCTTTCTCGAAAGGGCAAAAAATCTCAGAGGTCCCATGTGCAAGCTGCGCATTTTAAGTTTAAGCTGTCTTGGTGGTTCTAAAATCGATATAAGAGTAGGCTTCGGCCGCCACCAAGACAAAATTCAAAATTGATTCATACCAAAACCTGAAACAATACTCTAGTCAGTATAAAAACATAAAGAGTACCGTTGAAATCTGGACGTGTCTTCCTAAAAGCAAGGGGCCCTACGAAGTATGAAAAGCGATCACATACGTAAAATAAATTTTGTACTGCAGGCTGAAGAACCAGCAGTCAACATCCCCTTAGGTCTTAGAGAGGAGGAGAAGAAGAAGAAGAAGAAGAAGAAGAAGAAGAAGAAGAAGAGAGAGAGAGAGAGAGAGAGAGAGAGAGA
>NW_004797796.1:564435-567951 GCF_000002075.1 Aplysia californica
ATATTATTACCCCAGCAGACCATAGAACACTCCGAAACATTCTCAGCTTCCCGGGAAGCATACAGTGCGAGCAGCCGATTAAGCGCTCAAACACTAACAAACTGTCAAGATCTTTCGCTGTCTATAGCCGGGTACCCATTCCCACCTGGGTGAAGTGAGGAAGATTCGTGTAAAGTGTCTTTCCCAAGGACACAACGTCGGACCCTTGACGGGATTCGAACCCGCGACCTTACGTTACGAGTCCGATAGCCTACCCACAAGGCCACCGACGCCAATATTTTCATGATGACCCATCGAAGTTCAAACACAGTCAAAACCGCAGCAGTGCAGAGTGTCAAGAGAAACACAAAGAGCGGAATTGATGGACACACACACTCACACGGGCGGAGAGGAAGGCAGATGCACATAGCCGCGCGCGTGGACATAGGATCTAGCCTACTAGGCCTAGGGCAAAGCTACACACGACCCAAAAAAATACTAAGAGAGTCGGGGAGACGAGAAAGGGAGGCTGGCTGCGATTTCACCTTTGACCCTCGCTATCCATTATTCCTCATTGTGTATCACGCGCGAGGTGGGATGAAGGTGGTGGTATGAGTGGCACAGCGGGCAGTGGTATGCACAGGCAGTGTGTACGCCTAGTGTGCTGTATCGTGACCTGCCGTCTAAATTAAGTTTTCATTTCCCATTCGATCACCAAACAAAAACAAACAAGCAAACAAAAACTCCCATGGCGGGTGTCTAAATAACAGTGCACATTTTTGCGGGACGCTATAGGCTACTTATAAACAAAGGTAAATAGCACGGGAAATTTTCTACATGGAAATCTCTGGAATATGTCTACTTCGCACTCAAGCACGCTTCGGCTTTAAGTACGTTTAAGCTTTCTCCCGACGACCGTGCTTAAAGCCGGCATGGATGTAATTGTTTACTTTCTTGCGTTTAATTCCGGGGGAGGACATCCGTATCGAGCCACCACTCTGAACTCTATGAGAATAGTGTACTCACTCAATGGCCATCAAAATAATTACAGAAGGCCTTTGAAGCCAATATAGTAATGTTACTACCTACAAATGAGGACATTGCCGTGGTTTACGTATTCTTAATTCCAGCGCAAAGTTTTGAATGTCCAGTCGGGGAAGCTTAGATTTCTGTCTAGATCTAGATCTAGAGCGCGGCTGGAATTAAACGTGAGAAAGTAAACAATTGCTAACAATATTTCCTCCTCTGTAGAATCAACAACAGATGGTAGTATTTATCGTTTTCTCAATGGGCATAGATGAAAAGCATCTTTCGTTGGTAACAGAACATGATGAGTAAATGGAGTACGGTCTTTTTATAAGGGGGGGGGGGTTCAAAATGTTTTTGCATGGAGTACGTGCCATGGGGAAAGGCTGAGCGTTATGTAGCATTTTGAGTAAATAAGAGCTCAACTGAATAAGAAGAGTTGGATTGCTTACACCCAGTCACCAGATGTAAGGTGAGTACATGTTTTACTGTACAGTGGCGTCCAAAAGAAACTTGAAAATGTAATCACCCAATCATCGTGTTAAAGCCTTGCACTACTCACTCATGCAGTATTCTAATTTAAAGCTAAATAAATCCTGCATTATCTGACACAATAATATTTCACTTATGTTCAGAGATGCTCGAGATATGGGCTTTTAAAATAATTGACCTTAAAATCTCTTGGCGAAGTCAATGAAACGTAAAAGTGTGTTCGCGCGTGTATTGAGGTTCATCAAGGTTGGTGGAATGGATATGTATTGAATATCAAATGAAAAGAAAGTATCATTGCCTCTGCAAAGAACAGCATCTTCTGAAGTACATTTTCAAACAAGTTAGAAAACAGATTACTTACAAATACCATGCTGAACCTAGACTCAACCTTGCTTGTGCTCATTAGTATGATTTTGGTTTTGTTTAGAACCTATTGGTCTTCTTGTAGAGCACAAACCTTTTAGCACATAGTTGTATAAGTTAAACTTTGGACTAATCATCTGTCAGTGAGGAGCAGAGGCCATGAAACTGCCATTTTTAGGTGGTTGGAATGTCATGTCTTACCACTCATGGTGTCATTCAAGTAGACATCTCCATTCATGGCAAATCACTTTCTCATTGGGCCAATTGGGCCAATTGGGCCAATTCTTGGAAAACTATACCACATCAACTTTGGAGTAGTCACCAGTAAATAGCCCGATATGAATCCTACAGGTATGTGACATCCCATGAAACAGCTGCAGAAGAAAATTGACGTTGATCCCAATTAAGACCCTTCGTTTGCAACCGTCTGTGACATCTGGGATGAAATGACTGATAATTGTTCAAAATTTAGCAGAGTCGATGATCTATGGGTTCGTGCACTACATAAAACCAGTGGCTCCTACGCAAAATAACAATTAGCACATTTAATGTTAAGTCCAAGTTTTGTGGTATTTGTAATTGCTCTGTTTTCTGTTTTGTTTGAAATTGAAACTATCGACATTAAATATTATCTATTGCAGAGAAACAAAATCTCCATTCATTGGATATGCAATGTATGTCCATTCTATCAATATTGATGGTCCCCAATACACGTGCGAAGACAAGGTTTCTGTGATTTCGAACAATTTTGCCAAGTCTGATTTTTAAGGTCAATTTTGAGTGACCATATTATTGTTATCTCAAGCATCTCTTAATATAGATTAAATATTATTGTGTCAGATGATGCAGACTTTATTTAGCTTTAAATTGGTATGATGTGTATGAGTGGGTAGTGTAAGGCTTTAACCCGATGGATGGGTGATTACATTATCAAGTTTCTTTTGGAACCCACTGTATAATACACGTGCGGGTGTGTTACACCCAGTTGTCGGTCAAAGGGATATAAATAGGTTACCGTGAAAAGGGTTAATATGTAAAGGCCAGGTTACTCTCAGCGATAAATCATATTACATTCTTTGTATAATAATAGTAGATCTGTCAGATTGATCAAACCCCATATTCTGTTTACACATTCCAATTTATAGTGCCCAATTCCCTTTCAATGGGGGGGGGGGGGGGGGGGGGGGAGACCTTTTTTTTCCCCAGGAGACCCTTCCGAAAAAATTTCCCGGTTTTTGTGTTGGTGGCCCTTCATAATTATCAAAATTCCAGCCTTGGGGGTTGCTTACTATCAACTACTTTGGAAACTACACTACCCTGCCCCCCTGTTATAACAAGTTGTAGTGGTGCGTCGGGAAATGACCGCTATAGCAAGACTCTCGCTATAAGGGGCCCCGTACTAAATTCAAGAGGAAACTAGAAGTTTTTCTACACTATGCGCTTCGTGAACTGTTTATTTGCTTTTGCTATCTCCGCTGAAGAAATTTTTGTTTCAACGTGGGCGCTTTGACTTACTTTGAGGACAAAGCACTCCAGACGCCTTTGCGAGCCCTGGATCAAGATTTTTTGACTGAAAAATCGTTTTGGAAACAAGATTGGCCCACTCTGAAATAATGCCCCAAAATAGGTTCCCCCGCCGCACCTTTTCTTTTTTTG
>NW_004797797.1:0-1450 GCF_000002075.1 Aplysia californica
TATATATATATATATATATATATATAGTGTACGATATATAGATTGTGGAGATGAGAGATTGCGTTGACGATTATTTTTGTTGGCGATAGACTTGTGAACAATAGATTGTTTGAACCTTAAATTGAGTGAGTGGACGATAAATTGAGGGAGTGGACAGTAGATTGAGTGGGCGATAGATACAATAGACGATTGATAGATTTTGCAGGAGAGAGATTGTTTGGATGATAAATCGAGTGAATGGACGATAGATTAAGTCAGTGGATGATATATTAAGTGAGTGACGATATATTGAGTGAGTGGACGATAGATTAAGTGAGTGGAGGATAGGGTGAGTGAGTGGACGATAGATTAAGTGAGTGGACGATAGATTAAGTGAGTGGACGCTAGATTAAGTGAGTGGAGTGGACGATAGATTAAGTGAGTGGACGATAGAGTGAGTGAGTGGACGAGAGATTAATTGAGTGGACGATAGATTAAGTGATTGAACGATAGATTGAGTGAGTGGACGATAGATTGAGTGAGCGGATCTTGGCTATCGTCAGACATTAATGGACGAACTATCGTTCTCATTCCTTTTTTTTCTTTTTATTCTTCTGTTAACACAGATGGTACGAAATTGAAATGAAAAACAGAAAGAAAGCCAAATAACGAGAGATCGTATATGAGGCAGCGTGGTGGAATCAGGCTCTCGTCAAAATAATCAAAGTGAAGAAACTTGCATTTTTCCGCAGGTTCGTGAATTTTTATCAAATTTTTGTTTTTTGGCTCGACACCTTTCTTGCCAATTAAAGAACTCATTTATGTGTGGAATTTTCTGAAAAACGTTGAATAAAGGCACACAAAAAATGTAAATTTTCAGTTACCACGGACTCTTAAGCTAAGGAAATAACTAATCTTTGGCGGCCATTTTCTCACTAATTTTACCTCTGAAAACAGGTGACCCCCACCTCCTTCTTTCCCAAATATCTCGACTTGTATTTAAGATAAATGGATATTATTTTCTTCCAAATAAAGACAAGTGAACACGTTTTAGGATGATACCAATAACTGTACATGCCCTAAAATTGACGAGAGCCTGATTCCACCACGCTGCCTCACATAATATGGTTATTTCGATTTCACGATAGTCTTGCTTTATCACTGTTTCTTCATTAGCCGTAGAAAAAACTGACAGTTGTTTCATTAACCAAGTTTGGTTCAAAAGGAGTCCACTGTAAATATCAAGTGTTTAGAAAAGACTGACCGTTGTTTCATTAACCGAGTTTGGTTCAAAAGGAGTCCACTGTAAATATCATGTGTTTAGAAAAGACTGACAGTTTTTTTAGTGAACCAAGTTTGGTTCAAAAGGAGTCCACTGTAAATATCATGTGTTTAGAAAAGACTGACAGTTGTTTCATTAACCGAGTTTGGTTCAAAAGGAGTCCACTGTAAATATCATGTGTTTAGAAAA
>NW_004797797.1:2852-5042 GCF_000002075.1 Aplysia californica
TGTGTGTGTGTGTGTGTATGTGAGTATCTCTGTTTTCATGTGTACGTGTTTGTATGTGTTTATGTGTGTATATGTGTGTCTGTGTGTGCGTCTGTTTGTTTGTATGTGTGCTTTTTTATGTGTTTGGGTATATATTTATGTGCATATTTCTCTATGTGTGTGTATGTGTGTGTGTGTGTGCTTGGGTGTCTGTATATTTGCACATGTCTATGTATGTGTATGCGCGCGTGTGTGTGTGTGTGTGTGTGTGTGTGTGTGTGTGTGTGTCTGTGTGTATGTTTGCGTGTATGTTTGTCTGTATTTCTGTATATGTCAGTGTGTATGTCTGTGTCTGTGTGTCTGTCTGTGTGTGTGTGTGTGTGTGTGTGTGTGTGTGTGTGTCTTTATGTCTTCATATGTCTATGTGTATATGTGTGTATGTCTGTGTGTATTTGTTTGTGCATGTGCGTCTGTGTTTGTGTGTACGTAGATCTGTGTGTATGTGTGTGTGTCTGTGTGTATGTGCGTGTCTATGTTGGTGTGTCTGTTTGTCTGTACTTGTGTGTATGTATGTCTGTATGCATGTGTGTGTGTGTGTGTTTATGTGTATGTATATCTGTGCGTTTATATGTATGTGTCTGTGTCTGTTCATGTCTATGTGTCTGTGTTTGTGTGTTTGTATTAGGCCAGGGCAAGATCGACGGGAAAAAGACTCGAGGCCTCGATTCCAAAACTGAAAAAGAATAAAGAAATCGAGTCCGATTTTCGAGTTTGGAAGCTGCTTAAAGTGGCCTGGCACTGTTTAGAGGCCATGACTTGAATACTGCTAAAAATAGCTTTTAAACTCGAGGCCTCAAGTCTCGATTTTGACAGACATGGCTGGCAAAGCCTGCACGCGTGCCAAGACAAGTTGGCTTTCACACATTTGTGTGTGTGTGTGTGTGTGTGTGTGTGTGTGTGTGTGTGTGTGTGTGTGTGTGTGTTTTGTAGGTAGGCTTGTAGGGTTGCCTCCCTTCTTCTATCACTCTTGCCAATGCGTGGGGCACAGTCTCCTTCTCTCCTGCATCCTTTGCTTCCTGATATGTCAAAGCATGCTTTGATGACAAATGTTTTTGTTATTGTTGTCGTTGTGTTATTGTATGTTATTACAAATCATACAAACAACAGTACTGTGTTTTCCTGCTTATAAAAAAGTCCCAAGCTAAAGATCGACGTCCAGACATGATGACTCATTGATATCAACTCAAAACACACAATATTATGATTTACAAAAGAATACGTGTACAGTGAAAATGAAAGTGCAGAGAAATTCAAAAGCAAGCGTTCAAAACCAAAGAAAGAGAAAAAACGAAGTGAATTATTTAAATTGGGATGGGCGGGCGTGGATGGGGCAACAACATTCAAAGTAACAGTAGCCTATGTGCAGCGTGGTTTCGTACTGGGCTACACGGTAGACACGACAATTAAGTAGGCCTAGACCTAGATCTAGTTTAGCATTCACTCATAGCGGGAAAGAGGAAGTTTGTGTGGGGTGGGGGGTTGCGTGAGACAATTGATAGTGACTGACTGGCAGTTTTTTGCCTTAGGCTCCAACTGCACTAGGCCTATGACAGTTCGTCTGTCTGTATGTATGTATGTGTGTGTATATGTGTCTGTATTCTTTTGTTTGCATGTATGCCTGTATGTTCGCGTGTATGTATGTCTATGTGTCTGTGTGTATGTTTGCGTGTCTGCATGTATATATGTGTGTATGTGTCTGTGTGTATGTTTGCGTGTATGTATGTATGTAGGAGCCATGTATGTATGTCTCTGTGTGTCAGTGTGTATGTTTGTGTGTATGTATGTATGTCTGTGTGTGTCAGTGTGTATGTTTGTGTATAAGTATGATGTTCATTCCAAACAAAACTCACAAGATTCCCGCTCCCTCACAAAAAGAAACTACGGTTGTTGTTTTTTCTCCCTGATTCCTTCGCCCAGTTCTCTGACAGGCATATGGCTTTTGGCTTCTTCGAGACCAGTGCAAAAACAGGGGAGAACGTCTACTCTGCCTTCCACACCCTGGCCTTCAACATCACGGATATATGTGATCCCAAACTGGTGAGTATATAATTTGTAGGAAGGTCTATAGCGTGATCCCAAACTGGGGAGTATACAATTCACACAGAGAGAGAGTGTGTGAGAGAGAGAGAGAGAGAGAGAGAGAGAGAGAGA
>NW_004797797.1:5283-7001 GCF_000002075.1 Aplysia californica
ACACACACACACACACACACACACACACACGCACACACACACACACACACACACACACAAACACACACATACATAGAAGCAACAGAGTATAATTTTTAAAAATATAAAAGAAAGACGTAGGAGGTACTAGTGACAGCCTCCAACAAGCCACAGGGATGAGCGAGCAGACAGGAGTTGTTGCCTCTGTATTTTATTTCGTAGACAGCGAAAGATCTTGTCAGTATTTTAATTGTTAGTGGTTTAGCGCCTATAAATGGCTGCTTGCACTGTATGCTTCCTGGAAAGTTGAGGTTGTTTCAGAATCCTCTCAGGTCTGCTGGGGTAATAGTATAGATTGCGAAGCGCATAGAGCTTGCTGTTGAGTGGGGATTTGCGCTACACGAATGCTTTCTATTATTATTATTATTATTTGTGTCATGACGTAGTGGAATCAGGCGCTCGTCAATTTTCGTGCATATGGAGTTACTGGTTTTACCTTAAAGGTTATTCTTTTCTCCCCTGCTTTCGAGGAAATAAACGTCCATTTATCTGGAATAAAAGTCGTGATTTTTGCAATTGAAGGAGGTGAGGAGGCCTCGTTTCAGAATAAAAATTTGCGAGAAAATAGCCGCCAAAGTTTTGTGACTTCCATAGCTTCAAGAGACTTTGGAAACTGCAAACTTAAACATTTTGTGTGCCCCTAATCAACGTTTTTCCATAAAATCAACAAGTAAAAGTGTTTTTGAACGGACATACGAGATATTGAGTCAAAAAACAATAATTCTAAAATGTGTCCAAACTGGCCAAAAAATGCTGATTTCTCGGATTTTAATATTTATTTGACGAGCGCCTGATTTCACCAAGATGAACTCACATTTTATTTCCAGATGAAATCCTACCACCCTTACCTCCTCCGACCTGTATCGCTGGGTGTGCCCCGTGTCTCCAGCCCCAGCACACAGAGGAAATCCAAGCTCCAAGCAAGAACCAAGACCAAGCGGACAAGGAAGCTTGCCACACACAAAGATGGCGCCGTTGCCATGGACGCTCGCGAGCTGAGAGTGGTGTATGCAAAAGACGAAACCGCGCTGGGTTCTTTACACGGAACAAATTTTTCCAGGGGAGGGGCGGGAGGGAGCGAAAGGAAAAGTGATAGACAGAAGGAGGAGAGAGGGGAGTGGGGTTGTGTGCTTCTGTGGTGTTGTTGTTGGAGAGAACGATTTGTGAGGCAGCGTAGTGAAATCAGGCGCTCGTCAAAATAACGAAATCGGAGAAACAGGCATTTTTTAAATCGAGTTTTAATTTGTTGGCTTAACCTGTTTTAGGTCCATATACAAATACGAATTTCAGTGTGAATTTTCTTTTTTTACTGAACACCATTGATTAAAGGCACACAATATGTAATTTTCCAGTTTTCAAAGACTCTTCAGTTATTAGAGTCACCAAAATTTTTCGCCATTCTCTCCTTAATTTCACCACTGAGACCAGGCGACCTCCCTTCCTTCAATCCCTACTAGATCTATTTAGAATTCTTGTCAAGATAAATGGACATTTATTTCCTTGGAAGCAAGACAAATAAATCGGTTTTCAGATGATACCAATAACTCCACATGCCCAAAAAGTGACGAGCGCCTGATCCCACCACGTCATGACACATTTGTTGATGGTAGATAATTAGGGAAGAGGGAGGGAGATGGAGGGAGGGAGAGGGAAGGAGGGAGGCGGAGGGAGAGGGAAAG
>NW_004797797.1:9183-10366 GCF_000002075.1 Aplysia californica
TATATATAAATATATATATATGTATGTTGTTCGGTTTCAACAAACTTGGCATCAACGAAAACTGGGATTCAACGAGAGGAGCTGGATTCCCGGATGTTTTCTATTCATAAAATCAATTAAAATACTCGGATTCAACGTACACATAAATGAGTAGGCTCGGATTCAACGAAGTCGCTAGCAGTTTGAACTGATCTTTGGCACCAATCAGTGCTTCCTTTCATACAAACACACACGCTATTAGCCCGCATCCATGTCTTAGCGAGTGTCGGGGTCGGACAGGCAGCCAGCACACGTGTAACTTGTGACTGTGTATATGTTTTCCTGGTACTGTCGGTTTCCCCTTACAATCAGCTGGCAAGAAGCGCAAACATCGTCTATAGTGCGGTCAAAAATACGTTGCGCAACTTACCCCAAAATATATTTTTAAAGTGTGAACTTACCCCAAAATATCTTTTTAACGTGTGAACTTACCCCATAATATCTTTTTAACGTGTGAATCAAAGCCACCCATTCTTTGCACAGCAGTTTATATCAATTTTTCTGAACTCATTAATCAAATTATTTTTCTCAACAATTTGCGATAGATTTAAAAACTTTTCTTCGTAAATTTATATAAAGTTATTAAATACTACAAATCTCCTTCGCGCGGAAAATGGACTTTGTTCACTGCACTTCCTTCTTCTCAAACACATTTTGCGTATGCTTATGGCTTTCGTCACAACTCACGACAGACACTCTAGAATGGCAAAACTAATTACAAGAAATTAATTTTATAGTGAACACTTTTTTGCACTAAAGGTTCTCAAAACATTTGTTCAATAAAGATAATCTCGCGATTAAAAAAGAAAATGACGGACTTGCTTTAAAAGCAATTATATTGTATTGATTAAAGAATTTTCTACAATACAGCTAATAGGTGTGTACAAAAATATAGATCTGTTATCCCTAACCTTACGTCGTGTTTTACTATTGTATCTGGAAAGACTGAAGGAAGCCGTGGATGCAAAACTAAGAGTGGAGCAGGCAGGATTTCGTAAAAAGAGATCATGTACAGATCAGATTGCAATTTTGAGGATAATAGTGGAGCAGTCCACAGAGTGGAACTCTTCCCTGTACGTTAACTTTGTTGACTACGAGAAAGCTTTTGACAGCCTAGATAGGGACTCAATATGGAGGCTCATGC
>NW_004797797.1:14238-14823 GCF_000002075.1 Aplysia californica
ATATCGCGACTATCACGGCACATCACTTCACCTATACATGTTCCGGTAACTACCTATAAATAGATGGAAGTCTGACCCGCGTCAAAGGTTGGGAGGTCGTGGCTGACGATTCGTGAGGTGGCTGCGGTTTGACGAAAGGGAAAAGCGCGTCGCCGATCACGATTTCGTATTATATTTTTTATTTGGACATATTTTTTATTCGGACAATATTTAGGATATTTTTGGAATGCATTTTTTTAACCCCTCCGTGGACAACAACAAAAATGCCGTCTTATGCGCCAGACAAGTGTCTGTTTTGACAAGCACACAACTGACAGGGGGGGACAGGACAGTCCTGTTCGAGACAAGAATGTCGTAGAGCGGTACTTGCCTAAAACATCCACATTTAAACTTATTTTTCTTCCCTTTCTTATATTGACTACTGACTTTTTTTTATCTCTCCAAAATCCTCCAAACTGCTTATCAAAGTTGAAGACGTGTGAATATGACTATGTCTAAGTCAATATTTTGCCTGAATGAGAAAAACGTCAAAAAACCATGGACTCATGTCAGTAATAGCTTTGTGATTCGCTGCAGTTGTTCCTT
>NW_004797797.1:16464-18761 GCF_000002075.1 Aplysia californica
ACATATATATCACACACACACACACACACACACACACACACACACACACACACACACACACAATCAAACATGCACGCACACGTACACAAACATACACATTATCCCTTTAAGCTGGCAAAGCAATAGTTATATTGGCGTTCCCACATAAATCACTGACCATTTAAAAGATAATTAATTCAATAGTCAAATTTTATGATTAGTGATCAATGCAAAGCGTGATGCAAACTGAGACATGTGTGAAAAAAAGATATAAAAAACCAACAATAATTAAATAATGATAATCACAAAATGTTGATAGCATAGCGTAAACACGCTAAAGGACAACACCCAAACTCGCGAAAATCAACCAGTATGATATGTAAGGCAGCGTGATGGAATCAGGGCTCTCGTCTATTTTTGTGCATATAGAGTTATTGGTATCATCTTAAAGATTGTTCACTTGTCTTGTTTTTTTCGGATGAAAAAAAAATGTCCATATTTCTTGATACAAATCGAGATATTTGCAAATGAAGGAGGTGGAGTCACCTGTTTTCAGAGGTAAAATTAGTGAGAAAATGGCCGCCTAGTATTAGTTATTTCCTTAGCTTAAGAGTCCGTGGTAACTGAAAATGTACCCCTTTTTGTGCCTTTAATCAACGTTTTTCAGAAAAAAAATTCCACGCAGAAATTAGTTCTTTAATGGGCATGAAAGGTGTCGAGCCAAAAAACAAAAATTTGATAAAAATTCAGAAACCTGCAAAAAAAAATGCAAGTTACTTCACTATAATTATTTTGACGAGAGCCTGATTCCAACCATATATTCTCTCATATCCCTCTGCTAGAAAAAAAATGGTCGTAATAGGTAAATTTCATACACATACTTTTCCAAGCAGGATTTCATCGTACATGTTATATTAGGTTTAAAATAGACTATCTTTGAAGAACATTTGTTCAAAGACATACTTTGACACATTAACACCGGTTGAGTTGAGGAATCAAATACCATATTATATAATATGTGAGGCATGCTGAAAAAATGAGTTACTTCTTGCAATCCACAAATGGAGATATTGGGTTAATAATAATCGACACTTGGGTTACATTTGTAAATTTTCTATTGATACCATAATCTTTAAGAATATCATGTTTTTATTATTTCATACTAATAAATTGTAAAAACTTCACCTATAAGCGTGATGTAGCGATTTCCATTGGGCTCGAATGTGAGAAGTAACTCATTTTGTCAGCACCCTTCACATATCTATTATTACAGAGGGTAAAACCACGAAACAGTGTTAAAAACTGGATTTTCTCCCATGAAATAACAGCAGAAATATTATAGGAAGACTGCAAGGGGAAAACGATGGTAGTGACAAACTGAAAATCGTGAGGTCACGAGAATCAACCTTTTTCGGGATACCCCCTTGTGCTTAAAAGTGACCATTTAATTTTATTATAATCTTGTTAGAAAATCCAGAAACCTAAAAAGAAAAAGAAACGTGGGGAAAGGTTGTTGGTACAAGTGATTGGCTTGGACAAGTGGCTGTTAGAGCAGGTTCCAATGCATTAGTCTCAGTGGACACAGTGAGCTGCTTACATAATATTCTGATTTCTCAAAATAGTAACAGTCAGCGGAAAGAAAATCTCTGGCAGACGACGGAAAAACGCACTTTGGATCAATGCAGTTTGATTGAATACCAGCTTTCGTCTGACTGGACAAAAAAAATCAAATTTTTCACCGGCGAATTCTTCGGAAAAGGTAGACTTTTGTACGGTCAAAACCTGACAATGACCCTGTAGCTTTTACTCAAGTGAATAAAAACATGAGCGAATTTTGTAGTACGTAGTGTGTATTTTCTTTAAATGTTTGAATCAGCCTTTATTTTTCGGGCACATATCTGGACATCTTGTTGCGCAATCGGTAAAACGACAGCCGAATGCGCATGTCCGACAGAAGTAGACATCTTGATCCACCTGGTTGTCGTAATCTGGAAATTTAAGCCGCGGGGAATCGTCGTTGTTGTTGTTATTATTGTTGTTGTCATCCTTATTGTTTTTGTACTTATTCTTTTCGTTGTTGTAATACTGCAATATATTGTCAATGTCGTATTTTCCGTTATCGTTGTTATTATTGTTGTTGTTATTGTTGTTGTTGTTGTTATATGTGATCTGGGAAGACGGCCTTTTGGTTGGCACTATGGGTATTGTTCCTCTAGTGGTTATTCTCGTGGTGGGTCGGGGCGTGGTTCTTCGCGTGGTGGGTCGGGGCGTGGTTCTTCGCGTGGTGGGTCGGGGCGTGGTTCTTCGCGTGGTGGGTC
>NW_004797797.1:21059-21628 GCF_000002075.1 Aplysia californica
GAAAGAGAGAGAGAAAGGGGGAGAGAGGGGAGATAAGAAGCGACAGAGAGAGAGAGAGAGAGACAGAGAGAGAGACACAGAGAGAGACAAAGAGAGGGAGGAGAGAAAGAGAGAGAGAAAACCATCCCTGCTGCATCTACTCGATCCATCAGCTACCCAACAAACACTCATCCATCAACTTTAATCCAGCCCTCCCCATCCACTCTCACAACTCCACCCCCTCATCCAAACAGCAACCATTCACCCATCATCTTTTCCCACTATCATACCACTTTATCCAATCAGATTCCATTAATCTACCAATCCCACCTCCTATTCTATCCCATCACCTAATCAACACTCATTCATCCCCTAACCCCTACCCTCATCCAATCAGCAACCATTCACCCATCAAATACACCACTTCACCCAATCAGCACTCATTCATCCCCTAACCCCACCCTTCATCCAATCAGCAACCATTCACCCATCAAATACACCACTTCACCCAATCAGCACTCATTCATCCCCTAACCCCACCCTTCATCCAATCAGCAACCATTCACCCATCAAATACACCACTTCACCCA
>NW_004797797.1:22003-23968 GCF_000002075.1 Aplysia californica
ACACTCATTTATCCCCTAACCCCACCCCCTATTCGACCCCCTCAGCCAATCAACACTCATTTATCCCTTAATCCCCGCCCCCTATTCTACCCCCTCACCCAATCAACACTCATTTATCCCCTAACCCCACCACCCCTTGATTCTGCCCTGCCAACCAATCAGCACTCCCACTCATCATTAAGCCGCACTCACCTTGTGATTGACGGTGATCTGAACCTGGGCATCAATGACGTCACCCTGCCTGTAGGTCCGTGGTATGACGTTGTTATCCTTCACCAGCTCCCCGTTGGGCCGCTCATATTTCCTGGGGCCTTGCCAAGGATCGCCGCATATCCCGCACTTCCCGCCATTCACGTCCCACTCGTTCTGGTGAAATGGTGAAATAGTGAAATGGTGACAATGGTGAAAATGGTGAAATGGTGAAAATGATGAAATGGTGAAATGGTGAAATGGTTAAAATGGTGAAATGGTTAAAATGGTGAAATGGTGACAATTGTGAAAATGGTTAAAAGATGAAAATGGTGAAATGGTGAAAATAGTGAAAATGTTGAAATGGTGAAAATGGTGAAATGGTAAAAATGGTGAAATTGTGAAATGGTGAAAGGGTGAAAGGGTGAAATGGTGACAATGGTGACAATGGTGACAATGGTGACAATGGTGACAATGGTAAAATGGTGAAAATAGTGAAATTGTGAAATGGTGACAATGGTGAAAATGGTGAAATGGTGACAATTGTGACAATGGTGAAAATAGTGAAATGGTGAAAATGGTGAAATGGTGAACATGGTGGGAATGGTGAAAATGGTGAAATGGTGAAATGGTATTGGTTTAACGCCCCTATCAACACTATTAGGTTATTTAAGGGGCGGGACCTCCTAGTTTAACGTCCGTCTCCGATAGGACCGAGCCAAGTAGGAAGTTCATGTAAAGTGTCTCCTTTCCCAAGGACACAACGTCGGACCGAGCTGAGGTTCGAACCCCCGAACCCGCAATTTCACGTTTACGAGAGAGAAGAAGAAGAAGAACAACAACAACAACGACAACAACAACAAACCAAGCTTACCGATCTCCCCCCACAATATAAGGCATGATCGTCGTAGTTGATGGGAGTCTTGAACCCCGCCCGCCAGGCACTCTGTCGACTGGGTGGCTCCAGCAGTCTCCCGTGGCCACTGGTCAGTGCCGGGAGCAGTAGAGCAACACACACAGAGAACAAGAGCGGCAAATAGACACCTCTCTTCACACCTGAGGAGTCCACGGGAAACACGGGAATAGTCAAACGTTGAACATCGTGTGGGTGGGTATCTGTTTTGAACGATTAATGACTCATCATAACTCTGTTCAACTGTTGGTTGATTATTGTTGTTAGATTCCCCATTCAACAAACAAAACAATAAACCACCAGTCCAAAAAAAAGAGGAGACGAAAGCAGACGACAGAATATTGCTAGAGAGCAGGAAAGAAGGTGAAAGGAGACAAATTTAGAGAAGAACATTTTTCGGTCGCTACCCGGATTCGAACCCGGGACCTTTGAATGAGAGGCCAACACCTTAACCTCTAGGCCACGAGAGCCCCCACAAAATCATTTGAGGCTTCTCAAATTAGGACTGTTGGAACCGAAAGAGGACGCTCGCAAGCAGCACAAATCAGCAAGTGGAAGTGGAGCCTTTAAATGTTCAAAATGTGGCAATTTTTTCTCTGCCAGAATTGATCTCATCGGCCACAGCAGAAGCCACAAGTCATTGTAACCTTTAGTTCTTCAAATTCTTCTATTTTGCTGGAGATAATTATTCTCCTCTGTTGGTGTATTGGTCTCTGTCGGGACGTTGACGGACGGACTATTATCATTGCGTCACATCAAATGAGAGCGCTATATAAATGTAATTTATTATTATTATTATTATTATTTATTATCAAATGATATTCCTTGAGGGTGACATCATTGTTGTTTTATGTTTTATTTTC
>NW_004797797.1:24089-28061 GCF_000002075.1 Aplysia californica
GGGGGGGTGGCCTTGAGCCGCATGCTAGCGTGTCAGCATCTCATGCTGTTGTGTCAGCATCTCATGCTAGTGTGTCAGCATCTCATGCTGTTGTGTCAGCATTTCATGCTGTTGTGTCAGCATCTCATGCTAGTGTGTCAGCATCTCATGCTGTTGTGTCAGCATCTCATGCTGTTGTGTCAGCATCTCATGCTAGCGTGTCAGCAAACTATTTCTATCCTGCTCAATGCATCTCTGTCAGAGCTCAAGACATGAAAAGAAATCACATTTTCAGCAAGTCATAAGGCAAACAAAAAAGGCTTCGGGGGTCTCCTTTCTTCATTGAACAGGTGCTTTGTGTTTATTCACCATCTTAAGCAAACAAGCCGTTTTGATTTTGATTTTAGAAATAGTTTTATGGCACTTGTAACACAATATTGTCCAATAATGGCCGAAAGTTAGAGGTATAACTATTGAGTAACTGACATACACTGTAAATAAAGAGGAGACAGTAATGACAATAAGTACGGTCGAAATGGAAAGAAGGAGCAAACTGCACCAGAGCCCTTGTTGTAAACCACCCGCTGTACAGTTTTGAGGTACTTTGAAATTCGAATCATGACTTCAACAATTGTTGAAGCAGATTTTGCACCTCTCATTTCTTTGTCCTAGACTTGAAATGGATGGCAAATACCTAAGCACATTCACGTTTCAGGTTTGTGTAAGGTTGTTCAAATTGTGCCCAAACATTGACCTAGATCTGTGGCTTGTTGGACAATGTGTCTGTCCGCTGCACTCGAAAAGATATAATAATATAATAATATATAACATTTATATAGCGCATTTCCAAAAAGGTAGCTCAATAGTAGCTCAAAAGTAGTACCGATACACCGAATTGCACTATGGCTAGATTTTTATCCTCATTTCCTCTTCTCACTGTGTGCCTGCGAACAGTTTTAAATAAAGTAATAATGCTGACTGTCGAAAGTACTATTTCCTCAGCTGCAGACGGATTTTTTTTATCTCTCTCTCTCTCTCTTGTTTCTTTTTCGACGGGAAGTGAAGTGTGTGTGTGTGTGTGTGTGTGTGTGTGTGTGTGTGTGTGTGTGTGTGTGTGTGTGTGTGTGTGTGTGTGTGTGTGTGTGTGTGTGTGTGTGTGTGTGTGTGTGTGTGTGTGTGTCTGTGTGGGGTTTTTTTTTGGGGGGGGGGCGTCATGGGGTGTAGAACATAACCAAAATCATTACGGTTAATGTTGGTTATCGAGAACGAGATTCAGTGTCTCCCATCAAAACAAGGAAAATGAAGTCTAAAATATCAATGATTGCAATACATGTATTACAATACTATTTAAATATCAATAATAATAGTGACAATAATGATCACAATCATAATCATCATCACCACCATCATCATAACAATCACAACAACAACAATAGTAATAACTAGCATTTACATAGCTCATACCCCCTCCCCCCTCACACTTGACAGCAAGTTGCATAATAATACACTTTGCACTACACTATTACCCCCCCCCCAGGCCCCAAAACTCTCAGAATCATACGTTGCAAGCTGCAGATTCCACACTCTAAAACACTAATAAACTGCTCGCTCTCTGTAGCTGGTTACCGTTTCACACCTGGGTGAGGTGGGGAAAGGTCTTGTAAAATGCCTTTCCCTAGTACACAGCATCGGTTCAATTACAGGATTCGATCCAATGACCTTACGGTTGCGAGTTTGTGTTCCTAACCACATTGCCCCATCGACTCATCTATCTATAACCCTGAACGTATCGCTACGATTAGAGGTCTCCAAAGTGAGCTTGTTCAGAAAGAGGGGAATATTTAGCAAAAATTTTCCACTAGTTTTGGTCAATTTATAACTTTCAAGACCTCTGAACTGATTACTAATGGTCCTATCAAATATATGAAAACTAGCTAGCTGTAAAATCTCATACCTTCTCTCCCTTTTACCTATTTTAAAAATCGTCTAGGTAGCATAGTTTTGAAATGTTTAAGAAAATAAAATTGTCTACAAAATTCAAGATGGCTGCCGTTTCCATGGTAACCGATGAGTTTATGAATTGTTTGAAGGTGTAGATTGTCATTCCTTCACATAAGTGTCAACATAATATACCAGTACATGCTTCACAGGTTCTCTGGTGAAAAAAATGGTTTTCAAGGTAGCGATACCCCTTAAAGTGATTGTTGTTGTGGTGGTGGTTAAGGGAAGGGTGGTGGTGGTTAAGGGAAGGGTGGTAGTGTTGGCGTGGGTGTGTAAGGAGGTTGTTGGAAAGGAGGGAACACGGATGTATAACACACCCAAGATCTGTACCGTTTATGCTTGTTTTTTGTAAGTTAAATCCCGTGCCATAAGACAATCACCTGTTAGAAAGGCAACTTCCCATTTCCCACCTGCATTTTTCCCTCTGTTTTTTTTTGGTGTTTTGTTTTGTTTGTTGGCTTTTTTTTTTACATTATAATGACACTGCGTAAGATGATCATAACCTGTCTAAGACGGACACTCTTTTCCTCAGTGCGGGTATCCATCTCTGACAGTGTCAACCGTATAAGATAGCATCTATCTCATGGGTTTGGAGGTGATGTCAGCTTGTTCATGTAGTATAAAGTCAATGTCGTCGTACGTGGCAGAGGGGAAGGTGACAAGAGAGGCCTTAGTGGTCTTCTTTTCTGGTATGGGTTTTACTTTTCTTTTTAACCGTCTTAACATGCATCAGATACAAACAATTTAAAAACTCCATAATATTATAGCACACAGAGTATAAATAAAAAAACAGAGTCCAAATAACATGTTTAAAATAAAAGCAATAACAACAACAAAAACAAAAACAAAACAAAACAACAATCCATATTGCATACATGAAATACAAACGTAAAACAAAAACCCATGTAATAAAGTAAAATTATTCCCGCATCCGATCCGGACATTGGGGATTGCCTTGTTGTTAGTGAGACAACTTTCTGAGCCTCCGGCATATTGTGGTAGGGTGGCCAGTTCCTTTCCACGCGCCTTTACCTCTCCAACTCAAAGTCAGGTACCCATTACTGCTGGGTCGGCGAGAGGGGGCGAAAAAAAATCCGAGGCTCGAACACGGACTTTCCGCTTCGGAGACGATCGCACTAACCGCTCCGCCACCGCACCCTCCATGTAGTATACATAACAAAAAAAACAAAACAAAAAAAACCAAACTTGAAATCGTAAGCCAGGTACTCACCATTTTCGGGGTGCTGAGAGAACATTTTTGGATCTTGACAGTCGGCAACCAAACGATGAAGCTGGAAATCTCTATCTCTACAACGAAGAGAGCTTTGTTTTTCTTTGTTTGTTTCGAGCTTTTTGTGTACTGTCGTTTCTTCGTCTTCTATTTTCTAAATATTCGATGAATTCACCAACGTTATGTTGGGGACGTAACTAAATGTTTCTCACTTCAAACTAAAAAAATACATGAACAAATAAAACTAACAACAAAAAAACACACAAAAAAAACCACAAGATCTTTACAGGGTGTAGATATTTTGCACCACAGTCAAACTCCTATCCTTCTATAGGTATATTATTATAATTATTTCTATGGTGCCCACCTAAGATTTTTTTTTTTGGGCATGAAAATTAATGTGGCGTGTTGTGTGAAACGGAGACGGACTGAAATGATCAACGACTTCAACACCTAGTTCTCTCACGTCTTCTACTGTTCCTTAAGACCTAGAAGCTTGAGCCGAACTACAAGCCAACTCCTCTACCTCCTTATATACTTTAGAAGAAAAGGATTTCTCTGTAGACATTGGGGGACTCCATTGTGTCGATGCTAATTCGCTGCCCGTGTTGTTTGCATAAGGACCTGTTTTCTGTCAGCTTAAACATCTCGGAGAAAACCTTTCCTTGACCCGACACCTCCCCACCCCCCACCCCCCCTCCAACCCAACCCGGTCACACCAAAAAAAAACCCCAAACCCAAACAAAACCCACCTGTCTTCA
>NW_004797797.1:30415-36118 GCF_000002075.1 Aplysia californica
ACCCCCCCCCCCTCTTCCCTCCTTATACTTTTTTAAAATTGCCCTCCGTATGAAGTGCTCAGCAGCACGATTTATTTGTCGAGCATGACTGCCCTAGCTCACGTATTAATGTTTCATATTTGTCATGACGTGGTGGAATCAGGCGCTCGTCAATTTACGGCCATACGGAGTTATTGGTAACATCTTAAAGCCCGTTCATTCTTCATCCTTTATTTGAAAAAAAATATCCATCTATGTTGAATAGAAGTTGAAATTTTTGTGATTGAAGGAGGTCAGGGTCAGCTGGTTTCAGAGGTAAAATTAGCTAAAAAATGGCCGCCCAACTTAGTAATTTCCATTACCTGAGAGTCCTTGGAAACTGGCAATTTACTTTTTTTGTGCAATTAATTTTAGTGCTCTTTTGTAAAATCGACACAAAAATGTGCTTTTAAAAGGACATGAAAGGTGTTGAGCCAAAAATAGAATAAAAAAAAAAAATTGCCCATCTACCCCCAAAACGCTGATTTTTTAAATTTCATTATTTTGACGAGCGCCTGATTTCACCACGACGCCTCATTTCACTGAAAGGAGACCGTAGATTTAGGTACAGCTTTGAAGGTTACATCACAGGAGTTGCTCTTTTCGAGGAACCCCCCCCCCCCAAACCAACCTGTTCTTTTGACATGATTAATACTAATATTTCATTATTTCACTGAAATGAGACCGTAGATTTAGGTACAGCTTTGAAAGTTACATTTCAGGAGATCCTCTTTTCGTGGAAAAACCCCCAAAAACAAACAACAACCTGTTCTTTTGGTATAAAATCGCTTATCTGTGGCTTAAGGGGTGGAGGCTACACCTGAAGGCTATCTCGCTTACAAGTTGACGGAATTTTACCAAATTTCACACAAATAAAAAACATGGTAAGGAGTCTTAAAATCCGCAATCAAATTTGAGAAAACAATTTAGTTTCCATTGACACAGTGGCCATATTGGATTTTGGTGACATGTCTTACGTAAAGAATCCCTCACTTACTGCTCATGGAAATTGATTATTTTTGTTTCTTTGTTGTTGTTATTTTTGCATGCGTGTTAACAAACATTAGATCTAAAAATTTGTCTGGGATTTTTTTCCTTAACGACTACAGACCACGTAATCGATACCACACTCAAAAACATGTGCACTTTACCGTACATAAGAAGGGCGGCTTATTGAGTAATACGTTACATAACAGCGTAAAACCTGCGCAATTTTATTTTCCATCTCCCGAGTTCGATTCCCAAAGTAAGGAGAATTTCGGTCAGATATCTAGGTTTTTCTTTTGTGAGGATGTATCCCTCTCATCACGAGTTTGTGCTGACTGGCAAGTATCAAAGCCAGCCTTCTTAAATAAAAATTGAGTCGATTAGGACGTATTAAGAGAACCCACAGTATTTTAGATAGGCGTAAGTGCACTATGCATTTTTACAAGCGCCATCAAGTTAGGTCATGAGAGGTCATGTGCTGATAAAATGAATTACTTCTCGCAATCCACATATGGTTGTATCGGCCAAATATGGAAACAGAGGTCAAATGATTTGTAGATTTTCAACTTGTGCCACTCTCTTTAAGTTTAGCATGCCGTTTGATTGTTTGAAACAAGATAACATTGACAAACTCAGTCTCAATATCTGACATATTATCTATTTCAATGTGGCCAAATTCAAAGAAGTAACTCACTTTGTCGGGACTCCTCAAATATATAAGTAGTGATGTAGCTACACGAGTCGCTTAAAAAGTTTTGCCTCCAAGTTCATAATTTCTTTATTATTGATGCTACATACATAAGTTACACACCGAATGAAAGCTTAGATTTTAGATAGAATGTCTGCTACAAGAGAGTACATTTATTTTTCAACATAGTCGCCTTCTTTGTCGATGCAGATCCTCCAACGTCGAATAAGTTGTCGTATGCCGTCGTCGAAAAATTCACGTGGTTTTCCTCTGAACCACCGACGCACATCTTCTTAAACTTCATGCATCGTCATCTGCATAGCGTTTTCCTTTGAGGTACTCCTTCAACTTAGGAAAAAGCTAAAAGTCAGATGGAGCAAGGTCTGGACTGTATGATGGGTCAAGGGTCAAGGTCTGTACATTGTGATGGGTGCGATAAGGCCTCTTGAAACCTGAGACTTTCCATGGCATCTTGAGTTTGTCGACTCGTGTGTGGACGGGCGTTGTCGTGGTGCAAAATTACATTTTTTCCGGGCCGAACTCGTGACAGCCGTGCTGTAAGTTTTCTCAGAGTCTCAATATATCGTTCAGAGTTGATAGTGGAACCCTGTTCCAAAAATTCCATATATGAATCAGACCATGCAGTCCCAAAGCACTATCATAAGCACTTTCTTTGCAGATGAAACAACTTTGAACTTCTTGGGGCTAGGTGAGCCAGTGTGCCTGTATTCTTTCGATTGTTTTCTGTTCTCTGGGTCATAATAGTGTACTCAAGTCTCGTCTCCTGTGACTATGCGGCGTAAGAAAGCTTCACCTTCATCAGTATAACGAGTCAGGATTGCTCGGATGATCTCATCCACTCTCTCCTGGTGTTGAACATCACTGGCAGAGTTGGGACGACCACATCGAGCTTGGTTATGCAAATCAGTCTCTGCTGGATTGGTTTCAGCAAACTCCTTTGTCCATCTTCGAACAGTACTTACATCTACACATGCTTCACCATAGACATGCTTCATTCGCCTATGACTATCGATGGGTGCAGCTCCCTCTGCAGTAAGGAACTCAATAACAGCTCTTTGCTTTAAGCGCACATTCATAGGTTTGCTGGACGCCATTTTTGGCGACAATGTACCATAGCTTCTATTATGTAAACAGCAATAACATAAAGGTGTGACATCGTAGCATGATTCTGTTTTTTGGGTTTGAGAGTATATATATTGAAAGTCAATGGTGTACAAATTTCATGAAGATATCTTGAATAGCTTTGAAGTTATTGGAGGGGAGGCAAAACTTTTTGAACGACCCTCGTAGTTATGAGATCACTTTCTTATGGTTCTTGGCTGTCACTTTTACTGACTGAAGTGTCTTTAGGCCTTTCTCAAAAGGGGGACATTAACATGTTCTTATGCACAGCAGAATTGTAAATGGGCTGATTCATCAATGTCAAGCTCATAACTGTGCCTGAACTGCAAAGGAACTGCTGTAATTTCTTTCCTAATCCCTTCTATCGTCATTTTCCCTCTACTTCTTTTGTATGTTTGTCAGACTCTTGTGACCCGCTATTTCCGAGGTGCCTTGATAGTTGAAGCAGACTTTATGCTGTTGAAGCCAGAGAGGTGAGCAGAATAAGCATGATTCACTGTAAAGAATTCTCTGTTGATACCCACCCCTATGATATGACCTTCTACAGTTGCGAGCGCCGTAAAACCTCTACTAAAACTAGAGCATACTGTGAAGAGTGGATAAGGGCTATATGTCCAAATATGTAATCCTGTTTTAATATTTTTGCTGCTCTCTTGTAAGATCCATAATCTTCGGAAGGTATGTTACCACAAGTGCCGTAAATCTTTTAGTAAAAAATTTTTTAAAAAAGGTGTCTTGCACATTTTGAATATTAAAAAAAAAGAAAAGTTTATTACCACAAATGCAACAAATCATGATCATCAACAACAACAACAACAACAACAACAACAACAACAACAACAACAACAACAACAACAACAACAACAACGACAACGACAACAACATCATCAACAACAAAATACAAGCAAAAACAGCAACAATAATAACAATAACAACAATAACAGCGGCAGCATCAACAACAACAGAAACAAAACAAAACAACAACCACAAAAACAACAACAATATTATAAACAAAAAAACAAACAATCAAAAACGCCTAGCCCTGTTTGGGACTCGAACCAGGGCCGGGATAGATTGACTGATAGATAGAATGATAGATAGATAGATAGATACATACATACATACATACATACATACATACATACATACATACATACATACATACATGCATACATACATAGATAGAAAGATAGGTAGATTGATAAATAGATAGATAGATAGATACTGGGTGATCCCAAAAAAACTTAACAACTATTTTTCAAAATATCTCTCACAAATTTTCTCCTAGAAAGTTGTAATTTGGAATAGATATAATTCAATCAAAAGGAATTTGTTTGACATAAATTTCACAAATAAGAGGCTGTTTTTAACAAACGGAAATGGCTTTTTATAAAAACCACCTACAAACGCAAAATGCACCAATTTAAAAGATCTTGTAAAAGAATTCGTGAAATGATTGGTTTGATCTTTTCCTTTCGATATATTTTTAATGCGTCGTTCGTAATGTTAAAAAATGGCCAAACACAAAATATTTACCAAGTCAACCGTGAGTATCAAAGCCACATACACTGTACACCTTACAGTATGGAGCAGTTTCTAGAGACAATATGTGAAGGGGTGAGTTTGCCCAAATAGACAGCATGCGTATTTTATAAAACATGAAAGGTGAATATGGGCTTTGCCAAGGAACCAAAATGTCTTAGAGGAAATGTCCATGCTTTTCAAGACGATCGAAAAATCAGGAACACACTGTTATCCTCTGATACTGTGATAGTTTCGCGAACGGGAAAATGGTACGCAGCCATAGATGAAGATATGGCTTGAGAATGCGGACAGTTGAGATGAAGGAATGTCATTGCTGCAGACATCGTCTACTGACAGACGTCTCATGGGGCTCATCCTGGTGACGCTTAAAGGAGTGCAAACGGTGTGTGTTTGACCTGAAATGGTCGTTTTGTCTGGGAATTGTTAGTTCTGATTCTCTACAGGTAATAACTGGGGAACCATTTCCACCCTTGACATCAAGGAAGGCCGTAGGGGCACTTTAACGTTATTTCTGTACTTTGTGCAAAACTTACGAAACGAGTTGGTGGTGAGGAAATGTTCAATACCAAAGGCTCTCTGCTCTTTACTAATCTTAACCAAGATCACAACAGGCAAAGGAAACTTGAGAAAAAATATCTGCAAACTTCTGTTGGCCTGTTACACTACTACTGTAGTTTGCAATATGGCTCAATCGATGGGATTTTTAGTGGTAGGCCTTAAGCGAACTAATGCGTCATGCTACAAAAATTGGGACATAGCTGAAAATGGGTTGTTTTTTACGCACTGTGAAAAACAAAACTGTCTAGTGGATTTTTCTAAAATGAATATGAAACACATTCCTTTTGACTTCCAAATGTTATGTACAAATCTGAAGCACGCAACTTCAGTGTTGAGGTAAATATTACCAAAAAAAGGTTGTAAAGTTGTTTTTTTATCACTCTTTAAATAGATAGATAGATAGATAGGTAGATAGACAGATTGATAAATAGATAGATAGAGAGAGAGAGAGAGAATGGCTTAAAGATGAGTTCGAAAAGATAGATTGAAAGATAATTAATGAAGGTAACACATTATATATACACACATAGAGAGGGGGGTGAGAGAGAAAGAGAGAAAGAAAGAGAGAGATGGACAGAGAGAGAGAGAGAGACAGACAGACAAACAGACAGAGAGAGACAGAGACAGAGACAGAGACAGAGACAGCGACAGAGACAGACAGAAAGACAGACAGACAGACAGAAACAGAGGTAGAGAGAGAGAGAAAGAGAGAGAGAGAGAGAGAGAGAGAGAGAGAGAGAGAGAGAGAGAGAGAAGGTCTTTTG
>NW_004797797.1:38355-42915 GCF_000002075.1 Aplysia californica
CCCCCCCAGGAAAAAATAAGATCAGGAGAAGGAAAATAAAAGGAGTAGGAAAGGATTGCTTTGAAGAATGAAACGATTTGAAGAAGAAAAAAAGATAAGGGAGGCCGAGTTCAGGATTTGTCAAGCGTCTTTTTCAATGTGTTGCGACGAAGTGGAATCGGGTGCTCGTTAATTTCAATGTTGACGCATACTAGAGAGTTGTTGATAAGTTGATTTTATCTTAAATCTTGTTTATTAAGTCTTGCTTTTGAGAAAAGAAATACCCATTTGAGATATTTGTCATTGTAGGAAGAGGAGGCCGCTTGGTGTCTGCGAAATAGAACAGCGAGAATGTAGACGCCAAAGATTGGTGACTTACGAAGCTTGAGAACCCTTGGAAACTGCAAATTTAAATTATTTTTTTTCCTTTGATCAACTGGGGTGTTTCCAGTAAAAGCAACACAGAAATTGATAAGTTTTTAAATGGCCATAAAAAGTGCTGAGCAACAACAAAAAAGGGGTAAAAATATATCCAAATTGCCAGCGGTCGGAAAAAATGTAAGTTTCTTCGTTTTTATTACATTGTATTTTGAGGAGCTCCTGATTTCACTTGAATCCACGTAGATATCTTCTGTCGATCATTTATTTATTTTATTGTATTTGTTCACTTTGTCATTCCAAGCTGACCTGGTCGTTTGCTGGTCTCTTGGCTGTGCAAATCTGCCTCAGCTTCGACTTGATCCAATGTTCCTTGTCTACCTGAGATTACACTACCTTAGAATTACTATGTTCTATCTGACATTGTTGGCCGTTTTGAGTTATTAAAACCATGAGTTCAGAAACCAAAGGTTTTATCTGCTCTTCCAAAATCGTACGATTATTCCGAGTCGCCATCGAGTTATTTAAAGAATTCGCCTACTTTCCAAAAGGCTTGACATGTTGTGAAGCTCAACATTTCCAACGTTAAATTTCTCAAAACTAGGTGCTGAGAAGATAGAACTTTTTTAAATTCTGGGGTAGTGTAATATTTCTAGATAGCAGTGGCGTTGGGTACCTAGCTGTTAGACTATCGGACCAGTAATCGTGAGATTTGTAGTTAGGAAGTTTGAGCTTCAGCTCGGTCTGACGTTATGTCGTTTGGAGAGACCCTTTACTAGGGCTGGGAAGCTAGGTTTCCGATTATTGAAAGCTAGGAATCGTAGGAATCGACTCCGAACCCAATTACTTACTTTCTAATGATGCGATTTCTTCCGGTTGTTACTTGGTTTACTCCGAATATCTTTCAGGATTTAGGGTAACCTTGAATTTTGACGAAACAATTACTTGAGCACTTCCAAACTAATCCACGGGATTCTGAAACCCCAGTAACACAAACATTCCAAATTTAAAGCTTAGTACATAATTTTAACAGCTTCGCAGAGGGTATGTGCTACCACGTTATAATGATAGATAGCATTTGTATAGCGCAAATCCCTGCTCAACAGCAAGCTCTGTGCCCTTCACAATCTATACTATTACCCCCAGCAGACATGAGAGCATTCTGAAACAAACTCAACTTCCTGGGAAGCATACAGTGCAAACAGCCATTTATAGGCGCTAAAACACTAACATACGGACAAGATCCTTCTCTGTCTATGGCCGGGTACCCATTCCCACCTGGGTGAAGTGAGGAAAATTCGTGTAAACTGTCTTTCCCAAGGACACAACGTCGGGCCCGTGGCTCTTACCCCCGAACCCGCAACTTCACGTTTACGAGTCCGGTAGCCTAACCATTAGCCAGTGTCAAACGCACTGACCTTTGGATGCGGGAAATGGGGATAGAGAGGGGAGAAGGAAGAAAGGAACGATTATCTGGAAGGGGAAGACGTCGCCATAATCAGACAGCCACTGGAACAATCAGTATGGATACCTTGCGGGCTTTGGTGCTGGGAGAACTGAGCACTTATGGACCTGTCCGGTGTGCAATGACGTTGTTGCCCAGGACAGGTAATACAGGTAACAGGTAAACGCACTGACCTTGTCCACTTCGGTCAGGCCAGGAGTTTACAGGGAAACTGGAGTTGCGCGACTGTTTTCTCGCCATAATGTAAACAATGAAAACCCGAGTTGCCTGTGCGCGGGGTGCTTATTTATTTCATCGTTTACATTTGATCGAGAAAACAGTTGCGCAACTAAAGTTGCCCTGTGCACGCCTGACCTTAGAGTCCTTACAGTAAAGCTGTTTCGAAGACAACGGGCACAGTCACAAACTGAAAGTCGTGAGGGCAACACTTTTGAACTCTTGTTGACTCATAACTGTATTTCTGTTCAACAGCTGGTTGATTGTTGTTGTTTTTTAGATTTCCCATTCAACAACAACAACAAAATGGTGAAATGGTTTAAGTTTACGCCCCTATCAACACTATAACGTTATTTACTAGGCGGGGCCTCCTAGTTTTACGTCCGTGTCCGAAAGGACCGAGCCAAATACGTGTAAAGTGTCTTTCCTAAGAATGATACAACGTCGGACCAAGCTGAGGCTCGAATCCCCAAACTCGCAATCTCATGATTACGAGTCCGGTGGCCTAACCTCTGGACTACCGACGTCACTCCATTCAACAAACATAACAATATACCACTAGTCTAGTCAAACACTTTTGAAGTTATGTATCCTCAAGTTTTAAAATTGACACCCTCACAATTTCCAGTTTGTGGCTATGCCTGTTTTTTCCTATGGATTCCTCAATTGTGAGACACGCTGACACAATTCATTATTTCTCAAGATCCATGTATGGAGATATAGGTCGAAATCATCATTGCCTTTCTCACCCTGGGTCATGATATAGGCCACGAACAAACACCCTCCACCTTTCCCTATCCTGGGCTAGTCGCTTGATTTCACTCCACGTCTTCCCACTTTTCTGTACATCCATTTCCGTGACTCTTCTCCAGATTCCACGAGGTCTTCCACTTGATCTTTTACCCTGTGGGTTCCAATCTCACACTTTTCTTGTTATGCAGCTGCTTGACTTCCTGAGAGTGTGTCCAATCCATAGCCAACGTCTTCTTCCCACCTCATCTTTGACCGGGCTCTGTCTGGTTCTTTTTAATACTTCCTTGTTGGCGAACCTGTCTGTCCATTTGATCCTCAGCAGCCTCCTCAGACACTTGTTCAAGAAAACCTGGATCCTCTTTGTGCACATATGGGATGCGTTCCACGCCTCACATCCATACAACAAGACTGACTTCACATTTGAGTTGAAAATTCTAAGCTTTGTTCGTAATGAGATATCCGTGGTTCTCCAAATCCTGCTCAAAGAAATAGATGCAGCCTGTGCCTTTCCAATGCGGGACTTTATTTCAGCGCCTGTTCCTCTCTCTCTGTCAAGTATACTCCCAAGATAGCAAAAGGATTCGACGTCTTCTAGTGCATTTCCTTGTACTGTGACCTGCTCCTTTCGCCGTGCATCTATCCTGAGGACTTTCGACTTTCCGGGGTGGATCCTCAATCCAACAGACTCGGATAGGCTGTTTAAAATTGTTGTCTTTGCTTGTATCTGTTCCTGAGAGTGTGACAGAAGCACCAAGTCATCTGCAAAGTCCAGATCATCCAACTGTGTCCATTGTGTCCACTATATACCGTTTCTGTGTCCTCTGGTGGTTTCCTTCATCAGCCAGTCAACTGCCAATATGAAGAGGAACGGTGATAATAAACATCCCTGTCTCACACCAGTCTTGATGTCAAAGCTGTCAGTGAGCTGGCCATCATGTACAATCCTGCAACTTGTCCCTTCGTACATGCTCTTAATGAGGTTCATCAACTTCTGTGGGATTCCGTGGTGTCCCAGAATCTTCCATAGTGTTGCTCGGTCTACACTGTCAAAAGCCTCATAGTCAAGGAAGTTGACGATCAGCTGGGAGTTCCACTCCAGGGACTGTTCTACAATAATCCTCAGCGTGGCAATCTGGTTAGTGGTTGAGCGATTTTTCCGGAAACCAGTCTGTTCATCCAGTAGTCTTGGATCGTTTCTGTCTTGATTATCTCTAGAATGATTCTGTTGGAGACCTTACCTAGTATTGAGAGAAGAGTGATCCCTCTGTAGTTGCTGCAGTTGCTGAGATCCCCCTTTTTTGGAAGCTTCACGAGGTGTCCTTCTTTCCAATCCTTTGGGAACGTGCTCTCATTCCAGATCCTGGTAAACAGTGGGAGGAGGATGTCGGTCGAAATGGGACACAGATATTATAGATATTTTCAACTGCTGTCATTTTAAAAAAAAGTTTAGCATACCTTTCAGTTGTTTCATACTAATAAATTTGACAAAGTCAAGCTATAATTCTGACATTTATTTATCTCTTTGATTATGGACAAGATCCGAGAAGTAGCTCAGTTTTTCAGTACACCTCACAATTTCTTCCTCGTCTTTAAATCGCTCCTCGTGACTTCGCCTTTTTCCAACTTCCAATTTTGCGAGTCGTTCAGGGTCATATCAATGTATATTTTCGGACGTCATCTTAACTGTAGACCTAAATATAAATACAAACGTGCACGGACATCTCATAATTGATAAGGGCAGTCAAACTGGTTTGTGTGTGTGTGGGGGG
>NW_004797797.1:43652-45049 GCF_000002075.1 Aplysia californica
TAAGAGAGAAAGATATATATATTATATATATATAATATAACTTTGTTATATAACAGTATATTATGTTATATGTTATAATATAGTCTTTCACTCTGTAACACATTTGCTCAGAAACGACGTAAAATGACTCATAATGTAAAAAAAAGGCGAGACATTTGAGTCAACAAAAATCTGCAAATATACTTTTTGAACCTAATGGGCCCCGATGTACCCACTTCTCTGTGAAAGAAAATGAACAAAGCCGACGGCAAGAACTCAAAAGTTGATTCCAAAGATATCTCAATTGTGTACTTGTGAATATTATACTCAAATTCTCAGTACATTTTACTGACGTCACAAAAGGTATTGGGGAGCTCTCTGCCTTGCACAAGCTTTTATGCAGATAGTGGGAAAGAAAAGATTGATAGAACTATTACATACACTAAAGGACTGCACATGCGAGTTTTTCTGAGCTTGATCTTTTTGACGAAGGTTGACGCCCAGAAAGAGGGAACGCAGTTCATATTTCGTGAGACCATACCACGATTCAGGGACCGCTATTTGCACGGCTGTTGTCAAACACGACATCAAACTTTGGGTCCTTTGGTAATTTTCTGGCATTTGAAAGAAAGCGAACTACGGTTTGAAGCCGTTCAGTACTGAGTCATTCGTTTTTGTGATTTTTTAATAATAATTTAATATTATACTTCTTTTGTTGTTAAATATTGCCTCAAGCATTCCCTTCAGATGCATCTGATATGATATATTGTATTATTGTCGTCGTATTTTTCTCTTCATACATCTACGTATATATCTACATGACAATGTGGTTTTACCATTTTTACGGTTTGGGGGGGGGGGGGATAAAGTATTATCTTATCTCATTTTATCTTATCTCATCTTATCTCATATATCTTATCTTATCTCATCTTTTATCTTAGGCTGTTTGGGTCACAAAGAAAGGTTGTGGACTCGGAACTCCGTCCTTGGGAAAGGCACTCTACACGAATATTCCTCACTTCCCACATTTGGGAGTGGATGATCGTCAATAGACAACAAACGATCTTGTAAGTTTGTTTGTGCTTGGGTGTTTAATCGACTACTTGCACCGTATTATGCTACCAAGGAGCCTAGAATGTTTGTGAGGTATCGTGGTGAAATGAGGTACTCGTCAAAATGATGGAATCGAAGATATCAGCCTTTTCCCGACGATTTTGGCAATTCTTATATGATTTTTTTTTAGCTCAGCAGCTTTTACCTCCATTCAGAAGCACATTTTTGTTTTGATTTTTGTGGAAAACGTTGATTAAGGGCACAAATATTGTATATTTTCAGTTCTCAAGGACTCTCAAGCTTTGGAAGTCACCAAACTTCTGAAACAAAAAAAGTGGGAGGGGCGGAAAGGGGGGGGGGGGGGG
>NW_004797797.1:45255-50419 GCF_000002075.1 Aplysia californica
CCCCCCCCAACCACACACACACACATCTCAATTAAAGATGTTCCCAGCAATCCTACCATTGTGAAAGGAGTGTATCAAAGGAAGGATGTGGGAGAGGAAAACCAGAGGTAGACAAATAGTAACACGGATGCACAACACAAAACCATGGACTGGTCGAGGTATAGCAGAATGAGCAATGATGTCTAGTAAGTAAGTAAGTAAGTAAGTTTATTCAATGTTTAACCCTTCCAACCCCAGCCAATACAGCAGTATTTCAGAAAAAGAGGCATGTATTCTAAAAAGTGATGTAGTATCTTTGTAATGAGGTTTAGATAATAACATCTAACAATGTTTAAAGGTAAATGAACAAATATTTTTAAAAAATTAACATTTAATTATGTTCGGTAATTTTTTTTAAAGGACAAATTCAGAACCCAACGAAACTGAGAATATTATTTTACGCTCTTGGGATGATGGGAGGTACAAGCACTGCTGAAAATATACGCGCATGGGGCTGGAAGGGTTAAGGCCATTGGCCCACTTCACATCATATAAAGCACTCATTTGATAAGTAAAGTTTCCATAATGAGTAAGTACAGGTTGAGCATATATCTCTTACCAAGGGTCAAACATTGCATATTTCTGTCAGTGGGTCGAGTCAGGCTGGGAGGGATTAACAATTTCCTTTGATGAACAAAGTGTGAACAATAGAAAATAAAGTGAAATCCATCTTCAATTTCATGAGAGTTACACCTCTCACATAAGGGGGAATAATTAATTTCCACCGATAGAGATTGTTATTTAATGGAAGGCTATGGGTTTTTATATATTCAGCAGTTTCTTGAAACGGAGTTGTAAGAGAGAAAACATTATTACTTGTGAAAGACTTCTTCCTCTGTGTTCTGGACAGAATGATCAACAAGAGTACTTTTTATTTAATTGAGAAAGTCTAGTACTTCCAACATTTTGAGAAAACTAGGCATATCCAAAATCCAGGGAAAATAATAGGTTTTTTAACGTCCGTGGCCCAGTTGACTCTGCCCAGTTCACAGGAACGATATAATTGCATGTACCATTTCTTTGGATATCTGTCATGTTCTAAGTGTATAAGTCTGCACCAGGATTTAATGACAGAATGAATGTAATCCATGATGTCTGGAGACCATGAAGGATGGAGTTTCATTACATGTCAACCTCTGAGTCAGAGATGACACCTCCAGGTAACCAGGTATCCAGGTATCCAGGTATCCAGGTATCCAGTATTGTTGAAAAGAGGACACCCCTCCACCTCAGATATATTGATTGTGGGCCAAACGTGCTAAATCCTGGTCCAAACGCAGTCAAGTGTAACAACCGCTAAGTCATTGCGTTCCATTTCATGACTCAAGAGAAATAAAGTTCTGTCGCAGTTTGAGATATTTCAGTTCAGACTGGTTGCACTCCATGTTACCTCCTTCAGTCTCTCTCCTGCTCTCTCCTGCTCTCTCCTGCTCTCTCCTGCTCTCTCCTGCTCTCTCTCTCTCTCCCTCTCTAACTCTTTCCCTCTCTCTCCCCCTCTCTCTCTAACTCTCTCTCTCTCTAACTCTTTCTCTCTCTCTCTCTCTAACTCTCTCCCTCTCGCTCTCCCCCCTCTCTCTCTCTAACTCTCTCTCTCCCTCTCTCTCTCTCTGTCTCTCTCTCTCTCTCTCACACACACACACACAACACACACACACACACACACACACACACACACACACACACACACACACACACTCACTCACCTCACTCACGTTTCGACATGAGGTTTTCCCATACTTCACAAGTTCACAAAGTGAGTGTTACCTCCTTCAATTTAATGGGTTATAATAAAAGTATCACGCTTTTTTTGGTCTTTCTCTTTACTAAAACAATATATAAGCAAATTAGTGGGTGGTTGGTGAGTGCTTTGGTGTCGTTTGCTCCTTCTCTCCTATCGTCCTTATCTCTCTTCCTTCCTTTTTGTGTCTGTTACTCTCTAGTAACACATCTATTTTTTAGGCACTTATAGGATTTCCTTGGGTTGCAAGTGCGATAAAACTCTTAAGAAAACTAAACTAAACAATCAAATTATTTTTTTTAAAGAAAGAAGATAGGATTCCTATTTTGTTACGAAACAATGAAGTAGATCGAGTGGAGGAGTTTGGCCCAGATACGTGGACTCCAAACAGTGCAATGCCCTTGGTCTTAAGAGTTTTTTTTGGGTTTTTTTAATAACTATTATTATGTAGATCAAGTGAAGGGTTTTGTCCTGGATTTTACCCCCAGAATATATAACAAGTTTTTGGCAAGAGATTTGATACAATAATTTTTATCGAAATATTTAGCCAAGGACGCTTATTTTTCAAACTTTAAATACATCTTTTCATCCTGCGCGAAATCCTACCGACTGCCACCTTCCTGTTGATGTAGTTATAAATAACATTGCATAATTTGTATGGCGCAAATTTCTACTCATCAGTAAGCCCAATGCGCTTTGCATTATTGTTATTATTGTTATTATTATTATTATTATTATTATTATTATCATTATTACACAAGCAGACCTAAGCAGATAGAATTCTGAAACAATCTCAACTTCTAGGGTAGCCTAGAGTGCATTGAATAAAAAAACAAAGAAGGCTCCGCGAATCGTAAAACCATTGTGGAATCGAATTGACAGTTCAGTGACCTGCAAGTAATCTTTTTAATTTTTTTTGCAAGTGTTTTACGGCGCTTGCAACAGGAAACGGTCATAAGAGGGCGTGGGACACATTAACATTTTTCATTTGGCAGGAATTTGTTTATTTTATCCCGATGGCGGCCGAAGCCTACTCTTATCGATTTTAGAACCTCCAAGGGATCTTTAATGTGTGTAACTTACACACGGAACATCAGAGAAATTTTGCCGTTATCCGAGATTGCCAGGTGTTAGATCTTACCTACCATAAGATCGGAGGTGTGGATGAAAGACAGCAGTGAGAAGGAGCTGAGGAGCAGCAGTAGACAGGCTGCAGAAAAGTCAGGAGCCCGGAGGAGGGGGCATAGGAGGTGAGGGGGTGGGTGCAGAAAGTGGAGACAAAAGCAGACGACAGAACACTGCAAGAGAGCAGCAAAGGGGGTGAAAGGAGAATTTTAGAGAAGAAAATTTTTCGGTCGCTACCCGGATTCGAAACCGGAACCTTTGATTTAAATGAAAACACGTTAACCTCTAGGCCACGAGAGCCCCTTCAAAGTTGAAAGGCTGGAGAAGGAGTCAGTATGTATCGGAATCAATGTGGGAATACAAAATCCCAGCAGAAAGACCGAGATTCTCTATGAAAAATACTCTCGACTAGGGAACCGAGATCTGGTCTTCTGTGTGCAACGGTGCACTGCCTAACTACTACACCACATAGGCCGTCTCAGCAACAAACAACCTCCCCCACCCCCATCCGTCAGTCCCCTCCCCCCAACCCTCATTTTTTTTAAATTAAATATTTTAGCAAAGTTCGATCATAAGCATGATGACTCAAACATTTGTTCAGCAGTTGTTGAAGGATTTAAATCGAGGTTAAGTGGCTGAGTAAAGAAGGTCCAAGGGCTCAGTTTTGCGAGTCCACCGCGTGTCGGAATGCGGATCCGGGTGTGCTTACACATTAATTATTCCTAAGCGTTTCAAGATAGTTAATGAAGATCTGGAGTGGGATGTTGACATTTACCTTTGGTATGAGAGGTACAGAACGGAGGGGGGGGGTCTGGGAGAATATCTGAAAATCCAACATTTCGAGGAGTAAAAATACGTTTTAATACAGCAAAAATGCCATTTTGTCCATTATGAAGGAAATGTATTACATGAAGACAGGATGTGGTGCAAACGAGTCAAGGCTAAGAATGGGGCGGGGGATGGGGGGAGGCCCTCGTTGAGGAGAAGTTACGGTGTTTGCTTCTCATTCAAAAGGTTCCGTGTTCGAATCCGGATAGCGACTGAAAATCTTCTTCTCTAAAATTGTCTCCTTTCACCTCTTCTCCCGCTCTGTAACATTCTTCTGTCTTCTGCTTTCGTTCCCACTTTCTGACCCTAGCCCCCTTATCTCCTTTGCCCCCCCTCTCTGGGCTCCTGACTCTTTCTTCAGCCTTTCTACTGCCACTCCTTTGCTCCTTCTGTTGTCTTTCAGCCACTGCCCCGTTCTTATCGTAGGTTAGATTTAACACCTAGTTATCTCAGATAAGGGTAACAAATCTAGGAGGTCTATCTATCTATCTAGGTACTATCTATCTATCTATCTATCTATCTATCAATCTGTCTATCTATCTATCTATCTATCTATCTATCTATCTATCTATCTATCAATCTATCTATCAATCTATTTTTCCACCTACCTATCTATCTATCTATCTATCTATCTATCTATCTATCTATCTATCTATCTATCTATCGGCTAGCGACTGTAGACAAATGCTGTTCATTGCTCGTCAACCTTTAAGCCAGAAAATCATCTCCAGAAATCCAGGTATCGATGTGCTAAGGAGTACAATTTGTTCCCAGTCATATGTTACAACATTTGTTAATTAGAATAAACAGAGAGACAGACAAGAAAGAGAGAGCGAGAGAGAGAGAGAAGTATTTCAACAAACTTTACACCTTAACCATAAAATGATAAACTAAACATATTATAGAAGAAGAGCTCATTCTCTCCCACCCCCCACACCACAAATACCCCGTTTCAGCCAGTACGGATCACGAATGTGTCAAAAGGCTTTGGAATCAGACTCTCTCCAATTTGGGGGCACATGGATTTATTGGTACCGTCGTAAAGATTGTTATTTTATTGTCAATTTTTTAAATGAAAAAAATACCCATCTCTCTTGAATAGAAATCGAAATATTTGCGATTGAACAAGGTGGGCATGTCTGGTTTCATAGGTTAAATTATTGAGAAAATGCCCGTCAAAGTTTATGGATTTTCACGGAATGAGAGTCCTTGAAAACTGAAGATATACAATTTTTTTTTCCTGTAATCAATGTTTTTAAGTAGCATCCAAACACAGTGTTTTTAAATAGACACAAAAAGGTTCTAGCCAAGAAAAAAAGGCACTAAATATAGCCATATTGGTTGAAAAATGTCCATAATATCCTCGAATTCATTCTTTTGACAAGCGGCAGATTTCACCATGATACCTCACAGAGTACCTTCGTCCCCCCCCCC
>NW_004797797.1:52059-54537 GCF_000002075.1 Aplysia californica
ACCAAAACAATCTCAATAAATAATATATCGCGACTATCACGGCACATCACTTCACCTATACATGTTCCGGTAACTACCTATAAATAGATGGAAGTTTGACCCGTGTCAAAGGTTGGGGGTGGCTGACGATTGGGAGGTGGCTGCGGGTTGATGAAAGGGAAAAGCGCTTCGCCGGCCGGCAAATATCTGGCGTCGCCAGATATCTGGTGGTGGTTGGACGGAAAACTCTTCGATATCGAGAGAATTGCTCAGTTTCCACGTGAAATTGACAGGATGCCGGCCATCCTCTCGATATCTTACAGTTTGTCGATCAGCGAACTGTACGTCTAAATGGGGCTTTAAACAGGTAGGCTTTTTATATAGTGCCATAACAGCTTGTTGCTGACTTTTAGAAGAAAACAAAGAAAGAAACTGCCCCTGCAGATACTTGGAATTAAAATTGAAAACGTCTAGTAAGTGTCAGATTGTGAGTATAATTTGGCTGTTACAATAGACAACAAATTGGACTGCAATGTCTTCACTTCTCTCCTGCATAAAAAAAAATTATTATTTTTTCTAAGGGAGCTCATGTACTTTAAAGTTGATAAATCATTGATGTCCATACTCATTCTACAATAGAATATATGATCAATTTCTGTATGACAGCATGGGCCTGGAACACAAGACAACAAGATAAAGAAAAAGTGAATGGATTAATATGGAAAGCATGCAAAATTTCAACATTTACATTCACCTATTTCAATGAATTATACATTATAGTTTGCACTATAAAAAAGTTTTTGGGCAATAAACATTCCTTGTTCCCTGAAATAAAAATATCAGTCACAAAGAAAGATTACAGAAGGTCCTTTTTACCATCCCCAATCAAACTTCTTCTATCTTCTTTACCTTGTTATAAGTATACATATGACCTTGGAGCATGCATCAAAACACAATTGAGTTACAATCAGAATACTGAGTACTCATCTAGCTTAATAATTTTATTGTGTATATTTCTGGTCATTAAATATTTTGCATGTGGCTGTAAGCTTGTTCGTGAGTGCAAGCATACGGCGTGTGTATGCATGTTTTTGTGTATATGTGTGTGTGTGTGTGTGTGTGTGTGTGTGTGTGTATGTGTGTGTGTGCGTGTGTGTGTGTATGTGTTTGTGTGTGCGTGTGTGTGTGTGTATGTGTGTGCGTGTATGTGTGTGTGTGTGTGTGTGTGTGTGTGAGTGTGTGTGAGTGTGTTTGTGTCAGTGTGTGTGTGTGTGTGTGTGTGCGTGTGTGCGTGTATGTGTTTGTGTGTGCGTGTGTGTGTATGTGTGCGTGTGTGTGTGTGTATGTGTGTGTGCGTGTGTGTGCGTGTGTGTGTGTGTGTGTGTGTGTGTGTGTGTGTGTGTGTGCGTGTGTGTATTTGTGTGTGTATGTTTGTGTGTGTGTGTATGTGTGTGTGTGTGTGTGTGAGTGTGTGTATGTGTTTGTGTGTGTGACTTGCATTAAAGGTATGCCACAGTTTCTAACAGAATGTGAAAACAAAAGTTTGGAGAGAAACAGCTTTAGCCTTAGTATATTTGCTCAAATTCTAGCATATTATTTTAAACCTTTGGGGAAGTAAAAGATTATTCTGTTGCCAAAATATGAAACAAAATGATTAAGACCTAACACATTATAAGATCTTTTCAATGTAATATTGTTATTACTAAGAAATTGTTCATCGTGCGTTTGCTAGTGGGACAAGATCTAAAGTTTTGACCATGTACGACTCTTCTGACCTTTTCACCCTATGGTTCAAAAATAGGTTTGAGGACAGTTGGGACCTTTGTCTAAACACAAACAATGCCGGTGGCCGCCAGAGCATGTTCAACTGGGTTTTTTTTAAAGTTTTAATACAGGTTTTACGGCGCTCACAACTGAATAAGGTCATATGTGCGCCAGAAGATTAGAGGTGTTGCAAGAGAGTAACAGACATAAAAAAGAAGAAGGGGAGATAAGGACGATAGATGTTTCATAGGAAAGAAGCAGCAAACCACACCAGAGCACCCGCCAACCACCCACTAGTTCAATTGCAAATTGTGCGGGTATTTCTCAAATAACGACCAGCGACAACAATCCATCTGAAGGTCAAAGGTGTCCTCACGCATAATCAGGTTTCTTTGATTTAAAAAAAAAAAAACCAAAAAAAACTTTTAAGCGGCTATTCATTTATTTAATCAGTTCTCGTTTATTTAATCAACTATCAACCCTTTCATGTCGAGTTTGTTCCATGTTTTCACCAACTCCCGCTATAAGACATACCATGAACGATGTGGTACTGAGCATGTTAAGCGGACGTGAAAGAATGGATTTAATTAAAAGCCTACACAAATAAAAGAGGGAGAGAAGATTTTGGAATGAGGAAATTGAAAGATGTACCAACATAATTTCCTCATTCCTTCACAGTAAAGGGAGATATACGGACAAAGAGATGAGCTGAGGGGTTTTTGCTGTGTGTGTGGG
>NW_004797797.1:55806-57069 GCF_000002075.1 Aplysia californica
CAAGGTTAGGACCTTATGCACATACCCAGGTAAGACACACACACACACACACAGAGAGAGAGAGAGAGAGAGAGAGAGAGAGAGAGAGAGAGAGGAGAGAGAGAGAGAGAGAGAGAAGGAGGAGTTAGAGAAAGAGAAAGAGGTGGGTAAAAACGTACGATAAAAAGATATTTGAAAGTTTTAAAAGAAAATTTTTAAAAACATACCATCTGTTATTATAGTTATAGGGATGTTTCCCAGGACATTCTTCGTGATGGTCAAGGTTAGGACCTTATGCACATATACACAGGTAAGTTTCTTTGATCTTTCTTTTTTTCCATTTTCTCCCTTTAGCTAAGGTTCATGTATTTGATTAACTGTCGTTTATTTAATTAATCCTCGTTTATTTGATTAACCCCTTAATGTCAAGTTTGTTCCTTTTTTTCGTCAGCTTTTGATACAAGGTATGTACAAGGACAATGTGTTACTGGTGAAGTGGACGATGAAGAATGGGTTTTAAAAGTCAACACAAATAAAGGAAGAACAGAGAAGATAAAGGAATGATGAAATCAAAAGATGTTCATAAGCCACAGAGAAAGAGAAATAGTTTGAGGGCGAGGAGCTGCCGTTTTTTAAAATATATTGATTTGTTTTTCTTTTGTTTCGCCTTTTTTGTGCGGAAAGGAGGGGGGGGGGTTGTTACAGAGAGAGATAGATAGATAGATAGAGAGAGAGAGAGAGAGAGAGAGAGAGAGAGATAGATTGAGAGAGAAAGAAAGAGAGAGAGTGAGATATATTGGGGTGGGAAGGGGGTAGTAGACAGAGAAACAGAGACACAGAGAGAGAGAGAGAGAGAGAGAGAGAGAGAGAGAGAGAGAGAGAAAGTGAGAGAGAGAGAAAGATAGAGAGAGAGGGGGGGGGAGGAAGATTGAGTGTTTAATAACAGAGAGAGAGTGGGAATTTAACAGGGTATCACTGACACAAGTGTTTGCAGTTTTCTAAACTTTACACGCAAAAAAATCTGGGCAAGCAGAGAACAAATAGACGCCAAATCTGATCAAACACTGTCACCTCTCTTCCCGTTCCCCAGATTTAGAGAGCGTTTACCCGTGTAAATACTTGTCTTCTTTTCTCGAAATTCCAAGGGTATTTAGCATACAAAGGCAAACATGGAACATTAAATGGAGGCTTTTTGCCTGCGAAAGAAAGAGTGAGAGAGAGAGAGAGAGAGAGAGAGAGAGAGAGAGAGAGAGAGAGAGAGAGAGAGAGAGAGGGAGAGAATGA
>NW_004797797.1:57728-59268 GCF_000002075.1 Aplysia californica
AGAGAGAGAGAGAGAGAGAGAGAGAGAGGGCCAGAGTTGAAATGGGAGAGAGAGAGAAAGAGAGAGAGAGAAAAGAGAGAGAGAGAGAGAGAGAGAGAGAGAGAGAGAGAGAGAAAGAAAAGAAAGGAATACAAAATAGATTATTCAAAAGCGCTCGATAAAGTTAGACATGATGAGCTATTTGAAATACTGGAAAAGCTAAACATATATGGAAAAGATCTAAGAGTTATCAGAAGTTTGTTCAGGGACCAGCATGCTGCTGTACGAATTAACGGAGAATACAGTGATATAATATGAAGAGTAGAAGAGGCATGAGGCAATGATGTTAGTTTAGTTTTAGTAGAGGTTTTACACAAAAAAGAAGAAGGGGAGAAAAGGACGATAGATGTTTAATAGGAAAGAAAAAGCAAACCACACCAGAGCACCCCTCAACCACCCACCGGCAAGGATGTGTTATGTCATCAGGCCTCTTTAACATGTAAAGTGAAACAATACTTAGAGACATAGAAGAATGTTCAGGTCTAAAAGTGAATGGAGAAAATATTAATACCATCAGGTATGAAGATGACACAGTTTTAATAGCAAACTCAGAAAAGGACCGTCAATTGCTTCTAGATACTGTTGTAACAGAAAGTGAATGTAAAGGATTATTTTTTAATGTAAAGAAAACAAAATGCATGGTAATATTTTTTTAAAGTAGCAAAATAATCATAATTGCAATCTCATTAGCAAAGGCGAAAAGTTGAAACAAGTCGTACAGTTTAAATTTTAATGTCTAAGGCATTATTGTATAATTACATCTGATGCCAAATGTTCCACAGAAAAGAAACAGAGAATTACAATGGCTAAGGCTAGTTTCAACAAAATGAGCCCATTCCAACAACAAAAAATAATAATAAATAAAAACAACCCAATGACTACCAAAATGAAGTTCTGAACTTCTATTTTTATGATCAACCCTTCTATAATGGCTGTGAATGCTTGACAATCTAAAGACAGTGAAAATAAAATAGAAGAAAAAGAAATCTGGTTTCGTAGGCGACTGCTGAGAAAATCGTGGAAGGAAAAGACATCAAATGAGGTAGTGCTTGATGAAGCCCACCTGGCAGTTTCACTGACAATCAGAATACGACAAAATATGCAGTTTTTGGGACACCTGAATAGACATTAAAGTCTTGAACATCTAGCTCTCACTGGCAAAATTGAAGGCAAACGAGGCCGGGGTAGGCTCAGACCAACCTACATAGGGAACCTAAACAATTGGGCAATGGGAAAGATCAGGGACTTGTAGCTTTTTAAAATGTCAATAACTTTCGAGCAAAGGAATGGATGGAAAATCATAATCACAGATGTTTGTCGCAGATCTGGCACTGGATAATGATGGTGGCACAATTTTAAAGAGAGGAGGAGAGAGGGGAGAGAGACAAACGTACTGAGAGGGATGGTGGCAGAGAGAGGGGGGGCCGGAAGAAATATAGAGAGGCACAAAGAGAGAGAGGGAGAGAGAGAGAGAGAGAGAGAGAGAGAAAGAGAGAGAGAG
>NW_004797797.1:60690-66565 GCF_000002075.1 Aplysia californica
ATAGATAGATAGATAGATAAATAGATAGATAGATAGATAGATAGATAAATAGATAGATAGATAGATAGATAGATAAATAGATAGATAGATAGATAGATAGATAGATAGATAGACGATCCTTGTTCAAAGTAGAAAATGGCGGTTTGTACAGGTGATTGTCTTGAACAAGTGGCCGTTTAGAACAGGTTCCACTATTTTTACTGACATTAAACTCGGGACGCACATGAGTCTGGGTGGTTGGTGCGCGCTCTGGTGTTTTTTAACCCCCTTCTTTCCTATCAAACATCTATCGCCCCGACATCTCCTCCTTCTTTCCTACCAAAAAGCCATCGTCCTTATTTCTCCTCCTTCTTTCGTAAAAAAATATATCGTCCTAATCTTTCCTCCTTCCTTTCTATCCAAAATCTATCGTCCTTATTTCCCCTCTGTCTTTCCTATCAAACATATTAGTATTATCCTCCTGATCTCTCCTCCTTCTTTTCTATCAAATTTTAATATCTATCGTCCTTATTTCTCCTCCTTCGTTATTATGTACGTAACTCCCTTGTATCATCTCTAATGTTTGACACGTATGTCTTAATTTTGTTGCAACTGCCGTAAAACGCTTGCTATTTTTCCAATTAAGCACATGAGTGTTTACTTCTCTCAGTGTGTGTTCTCTCTTTCATTTTGTCTGGAGAGGATGTTTTGACGCAGGTGTGTTTCAAGGGCAGCATACCTTCAGCATCCATTTCTTTTTCCTTCCGACAGGTAAAGGTCATGCAGTTCTTTATAGGCCTACAGGTGAAAAGAAAGTTAGATGTAGATCTAATGTTTTAAAAAATGTCGTTAACCAGCTGTCAAAATGTACTCGATCTAAGCCCAACATTTGAACTTTTTATACTATTAATTTTTTTTTTTTTTAAAGATTAAAGTGTCTTAATCTGTAGTAAAAGTTGCATGGACTCAAGATAAAAATCAAATTTAAAATGTTGAATAGATTAATTTTCTAAAAAAAATAAACATTATGTACCTACTAAAGAATTTGTACTAAACAATTTGTTACAATTAAAAGAATGAAACAGTTGGGTTTTTTTTATATCTCCTTAAAACGTGTGCTTTATTGGCTCAGTGCATTTTAACAAGTATTGATACATTTTTACATTAATTTTGATTACTGTGGCTAAATACTACACTATTCTACTACTTGGCGAACTTGAATGTACCAGCCTCGGCATTCTTTTGTTGTAAATAACATCATCAAGGGCCAGATTTGCGGTAGACATCGAGCGATCATGGTTCTCCATTCATTTCTTTGCTCGGAAGCTTTTTTTGATTAAAAAATAAGTTACGTTACCCTTATCTTTCCACATTACCCATCTGATTCTGTTTAAGTTCTCTAAGTAGGTTGCTCTAGGCCTACCCCTGCCTCGTTTGCCCTCAATTTTGCCAATGAGAGCTAGATGTTCAAGACTCTTATGTCTATTCAGGTGTCCCAAAAACTGCATTTGTCGTATTCTGATTGTCAGTGAGCGTGCCAGGTGGGCTTCATCAAGCACTACCTCATTTGATATCTTTTCCTTCCACGATATTTTCAGCAGTCTCCTAAGAAACCAAATTCTCTGCCAAGACGGTACCCCAGAGGAGGAGGCAAAGGATGTGACGGGGTGGGGGCAGAAAGTGGAGACGAAAGCAGACGAAAGAACATTGCTACTAAAGAGAGCAGGAAAAGAAATGAAGGTGGATGATTTTAGAGAAGAAACATTTACGTCACCGTTCGGATTCGAACCCAGAACCTATTGAATGAGAAGCAAACACTTTAAACTCTAGGCCACAAGTGTCCCCCACCCCACCCTCTACTTAAAAGGTCTAATGTTAGGTAAACATTAATTATTCGACTTGAGTTTTCTTTCTTCTTTTTTGTTTTTTGGTGGGGGTTTTTGTGTGTATTTACTATTTAGCAGTACATGGTGATAGTAAAATCCCACAGTTTTTGTTCATGTAAAATTAAAGTTTTTGGCCTGTTAGTAATATGAATACAATACCTTACTCTCTAGTTTAGTAGTTTAGTTTAGTTAGAGTTTTACGGCGCTCGCCAGTGCATAAGGTCATATGAGCGCTACCTTTTTATGCAGTTATGCGTTTGTTTTTGTTGAAGAGTATAAATTTGGGATATCGTGGTGAAATCAGGCGCTCGTCAAAATACTGAATTCGTAGTAACTGGCAGTTTTCCTGCAAGTTTGGACATTTTTCTCGAAATTTTGTTTTTTTTCGCTCAACATCTTTTACGTTGGTATAAAAACATTATTTCTGTGTGGATTGTTAAGGGAAAACAGGTTGATTAAAGGCACCAAAATTGCAGATGCTCAGTTCCCTGCTAGGACATTCAAGTTTTGAATGTCTTCGAACTTTGACGGCCATTTACTCGCTCATTTTACCACTGAAATCAGGTGACCCCACTTCCTTCAGTCGCAAATAACTCGACTTCTATTTAAGATGAATCGGTATTTCCCCCTTCCCCTTCAAAGCAAGGCAAATGAACAAGCTTTAAAATGAAAGCAATAACTCCACATGCCCAAAAATTAGAAGAACTCCTGATTCCACTGCGTTGTGACACAAAAAATTGATCGCTTTTAAGCACAAGGAGGATATCCCTAAAAATGTTGTTTTGAGAAAATCGACGGTAAAGTTTCTGCCCTTTGTTCAGTCTCTTTAAAAGACAAGAAGAGTTTTCACTATTACCAAACAAATATACACACCAATGAAACTAAACTTCTCCTATAGGTAGGGCAATGCCCAATTTTGGTGTTGGTCAAGAATTCTGGAAACACCCCCTAATCTGGGTCAGCCGGCTTGTCCTTAAAAGCCACCAATTACTCATAACATGACGACAACAACCACAAAGCACGTTAGCAAACCTAAAAGCTATGAGCGAATAGTTCTCTTTCAGAAAGGAATGTCAAGACAAGGCAATGAATATGTTTTGCTTACTATTTGTAAGAGTTTACGGCACTTCAAACACAGATAGGTCATATAATTGCCTAAGACTAGAAATGCAACTAATAGAGAGTAACGTATATAGACATTTTCAAAAAGAAAGTAATCAAGACTAGTGATGGGGTTCTCTTTTTTTGGTTGGGGGTGGGGGGGGGGAGGAGGGAGGATGTTTGTTTTAGTAAGAGTTTTACTGCCCCTGTCATTTATGTACCGAAGATTAGAGGTGTTACAAGAGAGTTACAAACACAAAAAAGAAGGAGGGGTCAGATAAGGACGATAGACGCTTGATAGGAAAGAAGAAGTAAACCACACCAGATGCTTAATAAGAAAGAAGGAGAGAAGCATACCTGAGCATCTGACAACCACCAACAAGGAACAGTAGTTGTATTAACCGATGATAAATTGGCTTACAGTGACTAAAGTAATAATAACAATAATGTTAACAACAGCAACAATAATAATAATGATAATAATAATAATAATAATAATAATAATAATAATAATAATAATAATAATTTAAAAAATAATGATAATAATAATAATAATAAGATGATTATAATAATAACAATATAGTGTAAATAGCACAGCGTTTTCTATCGAATAAAGGTATGCGCTTCAAAAATTATTTAAAATTTACACGTTTTATGAAAAAAAAAACCCCTCTGGAACACTATCGGAGCAAAACATTCTGCAACGCTGTACATCACTCATACTTGAACGTACGGAGGATGAGGTGGACAGCGAGAGATGAAAGCAGTTCTCGGTCGGGAAAAGACGACAGATATATTTTATGTTTACAGAGACCAGTTCAGAGGAAACAGACAAGTGCAAGGTCCCTTTAACTCTTTGAACCCCATCGGACGCTCGGTAATAACCCTGTTCCCCATCGGACGCTCGAGTCATGTTCCCCATTGGACGCTCGAGTCCTGTTCCCCATTGGACACTCGAGTCCTGTTCCCCATCGGACGCTCGGTAATAACCCTGTTCCCCATCGGACGCTCGGTAATAACCCTGTTCCCCATCAGACGCTCGGTAATAACCCTGTTCCCCATCAGACGCTCGGTAATAATCGGACGCTCGAGTCCTGTTCCCCATCGGACGCTCGAGTCCTGTTCCCCATCGGACGCTCGGTAATAACCCTGTTCCCCATCGGACGCTCGAGTCCTGTTCCCCATCGGACGCTCGGTAATAACCCTGTTCCCCATCAGACGCTCGGTAATAACCCTGTTCCCCATCAGACGCTCGGTAATAACCCTGTTCCCCATCAGACGCTCGGTAATAACCCTGTTCCCCATCAGACGCTCGGTAATAACCCTGTTCCCCATCAGACGCTCGGTAATAACCCTGTTCCCCATCGGGCACTCGGTAATAACCCTGTTCCCCATCAGACGCTCGGTAATAACCCTGTTCCCCATCGGGCACTCGGTAATAACCCTCTTCCCCATCAGACGCTCGGTAATAACCCTGTTCCCCATCAGGCACTCGGTAATAACCCTGTTCCCCATCAGACGCTCGGTAATAACCCTGTTCCCCATCAGACGCTCGGTAATAACCCTGTTCCCCATCGGGCACTCGGTAATAACCATGTTCCCCATCAGACGCTCGGTAATAACCCTGTTCCCCATCGGACACTCGGTAATAACCCTGTTCCCCATTGGACACTCGGTAATAACCCCGTTCCCCATCGGACGCCAGGAGCGTCCAGTACTAGTGGCAACTGTTTCGTTATATTTAGTGCTAGTTTATTCTTGTTTTTCGGAACTATTCACGAACCAAGTTTTTTTAGTAACGACTAAGCCTTTGTGTCCGCTATTTAGAAGCTGGAGGCAAGCTTTTGGGGTTATAATGAGCCATAGTGTACTAGGATTTAGGTGACTATCGAAAAAAAAAAAAACAACTCCGGGGAAACGGTAGAAAAAACCCAGGGCTTAAAGAGTTAAATCTCCACCTCCACCCTCCCTTGCACACACCACACTCCCCCTACCACCCTCACCCCCACCCGTCCCTCCCCAGCCTCGTCTCGTGCCCTCTGCACTTCCTTCTCATGAATCATCTAGGCAAACAAAGACAAGTTCTACTGGATTGCCTACCTCTGAATTTTATTTTAAAAGACAGTATGTCCAGTTTTGGACGAAATTGAGTCTTACGTCAATTCCACCTCTCATTGTTTAATTAAGCACTGCACACGTTTTTATCCACTATAGTCTGATCATGATATCTCAATTTTATTAAATACCGCGGGGGAAGTGTTTTGAAAATAGATTATTCAGACCTACTGACCTTTTTGGGGCAATGATGTGTTTGTTTTCATGTCAATCATTTATGTATATTTTTTTTAAACTCTTTGTTTTCTTGTTTTCGTTCTCCTAAACGTTTTGCGAAACTGGATATAGGCATACACTGTCTTTTGAAATGATACGCCATACATTGTTTTAATGTTATTTATTTATGTATTTATTTATGTATTTATTTATTTATTTATTTATTTATTGTCATTTTTTATAGTTCTCCTGAACGTTTCTGGAAGTTGGCGAAAAGGCACATACTGCCTTTTAAAATGATGCGTCCGACCATGTCGAGGTAGAGTGTACTAAGAAGGAGGTAAACGTGACCCCTCAGTAACCTCTCCAAATGTGTTAACGCTTTACGTTCACTTTGTTGGCTTTTATAATATTAAATATTGATATATTTTTTTATGTACGGTGTTTAATGCCTGTATTGAAACAATCTAGGTCATTTAAGAGGCCGGCTTCAAGCCTGCCTGTTAATAACACTTTAAAAAATAAAAATACGATACCTGTATTAGAAGAAGAAGAAGAAGAAGAAGAAGAAGAAGAAGAAGAAGAAGAAGAAGAAGAAGAAGAAGAAGAAGAAGAAGAAGAAGAAGAAGAAGAAGAAG
>NW_004797797.1:67719-84720 GCF_000002075.1 Aplysia californica
GGCAAGGGGGAAGGACATATAGAGTTATTGGTACACTATCTTAAAGCCTGTTCACATGTACTTAGTTTAATAGAAAAATGAACCCATCAATTTTGAATAGAAGTCAAGATGTTTGCGATAGAAGAAGGTAGGGGTCACCTGGTGTAAATGTAATTGTAATTGTTTTACGGCGCTCGCAACAGCATACATGTATTGAGGTCATATGAGCCCTCGGGACTCGGGACACATTAAAAACAGTTGGTAGGAAAATTTGAATTTTGCCCGGGGGGCGGGCGATGCCTACTCTTATCGGTTTTTGGACCACCAAGAGATCTTTAGCGTGCACACGGGACCTCCGAGATGTTTCGCCCTTTTCCGAGAAGGCTAGGTGTTAGATCTTACCTACGATAAGATCAGGGGTGAGGTTAAAAGACAGCAGTTAGAAAGAGTCAAGCAGTAGTAGAAACACCGCAGAAAGAGTCAGGAGCCCAGAGGAGGGGGGTAAAGGAGATGAGGGTGTAGGGGCAGAAAGTGGAGACGAAAGCAGACGACAGATCATTGTTTCAGAGCTGGAAAGGAAGTCAACACAGGACATTTTAGAGAAGAAAATTTTCCGTCATTATCCGGATTCGAACCCCGGACCTATTGAATGAGATGCGAATACTTTAACCTCTAGATGACGAGACCCTCGGGTAAGAATGAAAAGTGGTCCATGGGATAGGTCACTATGTGGAGCAAGTGGCTGTCAGAGCAGGTCCGTATGTACTCGTTAAAGCGCAGATCGGATTAAAGAAATCAACATTAGCTGCTCTCGATAATAATGGTTTGAGCGCTTTGCTTTCATCTTGAGCGCTTCTGTTCACTTACGTTAAGTTTAGTTGTATCTACTATAACTCATCGATACCAGCATAATACCAGTGTACAGAAGCAGAGATCGTAGATACTACATAGTTAACTCCTCTCTTTGAGCCAATTTAAAAGTGCCCTCAAAATCTGGTCGTAGCCTCTTCGAAAAAGCGCCAGCTTTGTGAATAGAGTTATCCTCCTTGTGTGAAAAGCAGTAAAAGTGAATATACAAGTCGTGCTATTCCTATTCTTCCTCTGGAGAAACGAAAGAAAGTTTCAAAACAGAGACCGTGGCGCCATCTGAAGCAATACACGGACTTCCGCAGACATTTTTCTGGTTGAGTGAACCATTTTGCAGTGTTCAATCTTTGACCAAAGTGCACCTCAGAATTACAAAGTTCTATCTGACATTTTTGGCCATTTTGAGCTACTAATACCTTGAGGTCAGAAACCATAATTTATTATTGTTTTATATGCTCTATAACAATCATAAGATTATTCGGAGTCGTTATCATGATATTTAAATAATCGCATTAGGAAAAGCTAGACATGATGTGAAACTCAAAATCTTTGACATGAAATTTCTCAAAACTAGGCGTGGCGCAGATAGAATTATGTGATTCTGAAGTTGAGAAATGTGCACCCAGGGAGCCCCTGAACTCAAGTGTACCCCCCCCCCCCCCCAGGACGGCGCCACTGACTGAAATGTCTTTAGACCATTACCAAAGGGGGGACATCTCTCGTTCTGATGCACAGTAGAATTGTAAACGGGCTGATCCAACAATGCCATGCCCATAACGGTGCCTGAACTACAACAGGGAACTGCTGCTTTTTCTTTCCTAATCCTTACTATCGTCATTTTCCTCTACTTCTTTTGTATGTTTGTCACACTCTTGTGGCCCGTTACTTCCGGTGTGCCTTGTGATAGCCGAAGCAGACTTTGTGCTGTTGAAGCCAGAGAGGTGAGCAGAGTAAATCTGATTTCCTCTTAAGACTTCTCTGTTGAAATCCACACCTTGGCGCTCTTATGGCCTTATGCAGTTGCGAGCGTCGTAAAACCACTACTAAAACAAACCAAAAAATCCCCCAAAAAACAACAACTCAAGATCAGCCAAACCAGCTACTGTGCGTGGTGTATCGGTGAGGGGCTCGGTGTATATCACGTGTCACGATGTTGTAGAATTACGCGCTCGTCAATTTTTCGGAAATGTTATTTTTTATAAAATTATTGACATCCACTTAAAGCGTGTTCGTTTGTCTTGTCTTTGTAGGAAGAAATAATCAACATTTATCTTTAATAAAAAGACGAGATGTTTGCGATTGAAGGAGGTTAGGGTTACCTGGATAGTCAGGGATAAAATTAGCGAGCAAATGGCTGCCAAAGTTTACTGACACCCAAGGCTTAAAAGTCCTTGGAACTGCAAATTTTCGAGGAGTTTTCATCCTTTGATCCACTTTTTTCAAGAAAATCCATATTGAAATATAATACATTCTAATGGACGTAAAAATGTGAAGGGTTTTAGCACAAAATTAAAGCCCAAAGCCAAACAACAAAACGAAAACAAACAAAAAATCGATAAAGATTGCCTTATTGGCCTAAAAGTTTCGTTTTCTTTAGTCAAAGATAGTACAAGACAAGATGGGCCACTCAGCCTAAAAAGTGTCCGCAGGAAGTCCGCTCTTTGCTTCAAATGGCGCTGCAGTCTGTTTTGAAGCTCTCTTTCGTTTTTCCAGAAGAAGAATAGAAATAGCACCTCCTTGCGTGCGCAGATCGACTGCTGTTCATCAGCGGTTCGGGTACGTTCAGTGCGGAGTCTTAGGTTTTTATTTTTTATTTTAATGACCTCTCGCCCTTCATTCTAAAGTCAAATTAAACGAAGAAAACCATCTCCTTTTCCTCCGGAAGAGGTTTTTTGTCAGCGTAATCATTTTTAAAAAGCGTTCTTCCGAAATTTATCCCAACACTTGATAGTTTCACTTTGATTTTTAACAACTCAAGTAGGGTAACTCTGTTCGCAAAGAGTGCGCTTTTGTGAAGAGGGCGCCACCAAATTTTGAGGACACTTTTTTAATTGGCTCAAAGAGAGAAGTGGCCCATCTTGTTATGTACTATCATTGCTTTAGTTTCCTTATATTCACAAGCTCCAAAAGTCACGACTAAGCCTCATTTAATTGAGCAATTAATAGCCCTATAACGAACCGATACCAACTAAAATTAAATATCGCTGTACAGAAGCGCACAAAAAGAAAATGGGTGGTCGTTTTCTTTAGTGTCCTTATATTCACAAGCTCCAAAAGTCACGACTAAGCCTCATTTAATTGAGCAATTAATAGCCCTATAACGAACCGATACCAACTAAAATTAAATATCGCTGTACAGAAGCGCACAAAAAGAAAATGGGTGGTTGGCGGGAGCTCTGGTGTGGCTTGCTCCTTCTTTTCTATCCAGAATCTGTCGTCCTTATCTCCCCTTCTTCTTTTGAATGTTTGTTACTCTCTTGTAACACTTCCAATCTTCTGGCGCTCATATGACTTTGTGCTGTTGCGAGCGCCGTAAAATCTCTACTAAAACTAAGTAAAGCTAGTGCAGTCAAACCGGGACCTCTGGTGTAGCGATGATGCACTTTTTTGGTAAGTGTTTTATGGTGCTTGCAACTGCATTAGGTCATGTGAGCGCTCGAGACGCATTAAACATTTTTCAGTTGGTAGGAATTGTTTTAATTTTCCAGGGTGGAGGTGAGGGGGTGGGGGCAGAAAGTGGAGACGAAAGCAGACGACAGAAAATTACTAGAAAGCTGAAAAGGGGGTGAAAGGAGACAATATTAGAGAAGAAAACGTTTTGGTCGCTACCCAGATTTGAACGCGGGACCTTTGAATTAGAGGCGAACACCTTAACCTCTAGGCCACGAGAACCCCCGCACTTAGAACACATGATAAGTGCATACGTCCTTTCTTCTTACCCTTGATAAACTGGGCCGGTCTGACAAGAACTCCATGACCTGATCCTATTGTAAATATTGTGCATTGTGTAACATTATCGTTCTTGTATTGGGGATTATTGACACAAATTGTGTAACCATAAGACCTTTGGGGAGTTTATGACCTGGTCCAACATTGAATAGTTTTGTAATGCATCGTATTGAAATCGGCCGCTCGACAAAAAAAATATCTAGCAAACCGACAATATTTTTGGACGTTTTTTTACAATTGTAATGGCGACCGCGTCGTGACACATTTCTGTCCTCACTTTGTGACCGTGGCACACACTTTGAGCGTTGACAATTTCTTTTCTTTCTTTATTTCATTTTTTTTTTTAAATCTTAATAATTTTTTTAGGGGGTGGGGGTGGGGGATATTTTTACGGAGTGTGGGGGGGGGGGGAGGGTAGGAAAGGGGGGGGGGTATATATGGATATGCATTCCCTTTTTAAAAAAAATGTGTTTGACCCCCCCCCCCTATTTTTAGAGGCATTTTGCGTCTCTCTGCATGTAGGCCTACCTGCATAGTATTTTAAAAACAACCCCCCCCCCCCCCCAAATAAAAAAAGACAACAAAACAAAACAAAACAACAAACAAACAAATAAACAAACCAAACACACACTCCACCCGCCGCTCTCATTTTAAAAAAAAATTTTTTTCCTTCTTTAAACATCCAGTTTGCTATAGATCTACTTGCTAATACGTGTGTACATACCGGGTACTTGAAGAATGAAAATCTTCCCCGACTCCCTACCCCTCCTCCCCCCCCCCCTACCCCACCCCTCCAAGCAACCCTTTATTTTTGTTTAAATCTCGTTTTGCAATGATTGTTATTTCTTTGTATCGGATGTTTGGAGAATCGCTTATGCTCTTCTTCTGCAAAGTTTGCTTTTAGCTTGGAATATTTGTAGAACGCCATTAAAAAAATTATTAATGTATTTTTTAATTTTAATTTAATTGGTTTTTGGCTGTATGGGTAGATCTACCTCAGTTGCTATGCCAATTTTTTAAATTTTTTAAATATTTTTGTTTTTCGTAAGCGGTGCAAGCAATCATCTGTCTAATATAATACAAACAGCTGTTCAAACTAACTTATTCACCACCACCCCTCCTCCCGAACACACACACAAAAATGTTCCCGCCAGTTTGCGTTTTGTCCATTCTGATGACACTGTCCAATAGGACTACCTGTTTATAACTCTTATTCTATTCAGCAATTGAGACAGTTGTTTAGGACATGTTCAGATGTGCCTCTTAATAATTAATTAGTGTTAAGACGGGAGACCATATATCAAGGATTCTAAAAATAGGTTTGAACAGGCGATTGTATTGGACAGACGTTCGACTGTCATAGTCACTGATCCCTTAAAGCCACTGACATCGGAATTTTAACTATCGAACAGCAGTTAACGATACATTTCCAAAAAAGCAAAAACGGACAGATATAGAAATTCATTCATACCAACTGCAGTGAGGTTGCTGAACACACAGAGCAAAAAATGAAACAGAGAGAGAGAGAGAGAGAGAGAGAGAGAGAGAGAGAGAGAGAGAGAGAGAGAGAGAGAGAGAGAGAGAGAGAGAGAGAGAGAGAGAGAGACACAGAGAGACAGAGAGACAGAGAGAGAGAGAGACAGAGAGAGAGACAGAGAGAGAGAGAGAGAGAGAGAGAGAGAGAGAGAGAGAGAGAGATGTTTTACGGAGCGGGTTGTCCCAGCACGTGAGACATGTATTTACTAGACCTCTAATGTCCTGTCTTGTTGTGAGTGTGCGTGAGCGCACTTAACCCTTGTAATGTCTACTGCTGCCATTGTTAACGACCAAGACAAATTTCTCCCTGTGAGATGAATAAACATTGTCATTGTCATTGTCATCATTCACGAGGATCGCAGGGGCGATGAATGTCAGGTGCCCCCACTTTTCACTTTTTTGGGGGGTTTTGTTTTGGGTTTGTTTGTTTTTTGCAAGCGCCTATGTTTGGGCGAAGGATTCCCCAGTCCACTCCGCAATGTTGTGGGTCCACTTCTTCCTTTGCCTTCCTCTCCTTCTCCTCCCCTGCACAGTATTATTACATGCCCATGCCATTTCAGTTTTCTTCCCTTCACAGTAAAAAACAAGTCGAAATGATGGCTCTTGTGTTATTTCACTCTACTGCGCACTTCCTTATTTGTGACGTGGTCAGTGTATGAGATGCCACAGAATCGTCTGAAGCAGCTCATTTCAGCTGCCTGGATCTTATTCTTCTCGAGCTCTGACGCCAAGGTCCATAAATCACAAGCATACAGAAAGATGGGGATGACGGGGGTACAGAGTTCACTGAGACGTGAAGACTGTGGACATGGTATTATGGTGACTCTGTTCACAAGGACTACCTGTTTAATCATAATGACTTTTTTTCTTCTTTTTCTTTCTTTTTTTAAAAAATTTGGTTGGGGAGGGGGAAAAGGGGGGGGGGGTGCGGTGCTCTCAACTGTATAAGGTCGTATGGGCGTGCGAGACACATTAATCATAGGTAGGCAATTTTGAATTTAGCTCGAGTGGCGGCCGAAGCCTAGTGTAATCAATTTAGGACCACCTAGTATTATTTGTTGAGGGTAAGGAGTTGCATTCTCTTCAGGGTGTGAGATCAACCGTTCATGTAGCCTACTGCGCAAAATATTTTCGTTATTATTACAAAACCGAAAATCGTTGATTTCTAAAAACTGCTGTGAATAAGAAAAGGCGTTTTGTCAGGGTTCGACATAGTAGTTCAGCTTAGTTGACAAACGTAATACTATGTCAAATAGAAAAGCAAGTAAATAATACAAATGGTGTAATATCTCATTTTCCAGAAACAAAAAGATTAGGCAGATAGATAACATTATTATATTATATTTAATGTGTCCCGCGCGCTCATGTAACTTAGGCAGTTGCGCCCGTTGTAAAACACTCAAAATAAATAGATCGATAGATAGATAGATAGATAGATAGATAGATAGATAGATAGATAGATAGATAGATAGTCAGCGTTCCATAATCGCATAAAAGGAAGTGCTGTAACAGTTTTTGTAGAATTATTTTGTGACCTGCCAGGCTCAAGAGCAGTAATTCACGATAATGTTAGTTGTCAATGATTTACACAGTCATTTCGCTTGAGTGACAAATGTCGAAGCAGAGACCAAAGTAATGTTTACATGGCTACGTCTCTGGTATTAAGGCCTACACCACAAATGCATAAACTGCGGCGCATTTTCAGCAGGCCCCTACAGAGATAGAGGTTAAAAAGAAAAAGTCAGCTATTGTAGAGCACAAATCATCTTCAACTAAGAAGACAACGGTAGGCCTACCTATTAAGATGGCATTCATTTTGCCACGAAAACTTAAATCAGTCTCCCTCAAATTAACTGTTGCAGGTAAAGGAGTTTAGAGATAATCATTTGAATTTGAACTCTGTTTATAGATTAAATAGCCTATAATTGGGCTATAAATCTAGGCACAATTATAATATTATAAAACTATATAATATTATTAAATTGTCGATCGATTGCTGCAGCGGAAAAAAAGCTAAAGGTTGAGCGCAATAATGAGGTAGTTGTTGTAATGATTCTAATGTTTTAATTTTAAGAATAAATTTTAACTCGGTATATCATGTGTGTTAAGGCGGTAGGTCTACAATAATTACCTGTTTTGAAAGTAAAAGTGAAAGTAGATCGGATCAGTGTCTACTACTAGATCTACATAATAATATGCATAAGGTATTGTATGATTGTTATACCCTCATGCCCATCTTGAAATCAGTCAACCTTAAATTGTTTTTAAGCTTTGTACTACTGCCCTTTGATAATAGTTTAATAATAATAATGTTAACCCCTAGGCCTATTTTAATTATTGATAAGAATGTTTTTCCGCGAAGTATGTTAATCTTTCGTTTTGGGGTTTTGTTTCCGCGAAGCATTCTCGCTCTGAAAACAAAAGTAGCTTTCGGGATCACCTACTGCCATCTTCAAATTAGTCCATCTGTTTACACAATTAATTTTCTACGACTCCCTTCGACCCCCAACAGCAAGCAGACAAAGAAAGAATTTTGTAATCATCTTTTGGATAACACCACCACAACATGCAACGCTTGTCAGCAGACTCCTTACAATGAGGAAATAAGGATACTAAAAATAGGTAGGGTATCCGCGAAGCATGTTTTGGTTGATGTTCTCATTTCCGCGAAGCTTCCGATCAGTGTATAAAATTTGATGAAAACCCGAACAGTGTCAACAAACAGCGAAGACAAATGATTGCAAGAAAATAACTCAGCTTTTAACTGAACCACAAAGTTGTCGACTTGGGTTTTTCAAGAATAATATCTGTAAGTATTGCTTATAATTAAAATTTATCATTAGATTATAGTTAGGGTTGTGTGCGATTACATTCTTGATCTAGGAATCTAGATTTCTTACTTGTCTTAGCCTACTTGTCCACTGTGTTGGGCCGGGTCACTGCAGTCAGAACACGTCCATGCTCTCCCCCCTCTTCAGGATCCATCACAGAGTCTGTCTGATCATAGTCTCCATCATAATCTGAGAGACCTGCGACTTGTTTCTTTTAATTTTAGATTTTACAGTGAGTTCAGTCGTAATAATTATAAATCATTAGATCAGTGGCTTAGACTTAGATTAGTAGATTTAAATTACACAGTGAACAGTGCTACTCCTAATAAGCTCTAATTAAGTAAGCGAAAGCTCCAGCCTAGATTCTTCTTGGTCTACTGAATTGAACTAAGTTTCTGCTTAGATCTAGATCTAGACTAGCTAGAGGTCTAGTAGACACGCACAGTGAAAGAGAAGTCGATTGTGCCTGCCTGGGAGAATGGTTTAATTGTTCTCTAAAGCATTAATCTAGAATCTAGCTAGATCTATATAGATCTACTAGGGAGGTCTTTATATGAAATGATTTTTTTCAAGACATCTTAAATTTAGGCCTAGATTTCTAGATCTAAATCTAGATCTAGAAAAATCTTGATTCTATATATTTTTCACACACACACACACACACACACACACACACACACACACACACACACACACACACACACACACACACACACACACACACACACACACACACACACACACACACACACACACACACACACACACACACACACACACAATTAAAATGAACAAGTAGAGAGTGGTTAATGGATACTGTGGTAGCTATGATCAAGCATTCATCATCTTTATCAACCTCTCCTCCAATGATAGTTTGTTGTGTTTTTGTAGGCCTACTCTCTTAAATTATATATATATATAAGTTATATATATAACTCCTTAGATCTTTTGGCACTTGTATGACCTGTGTTGCAGGGACCGTAAAACTGTTACTAAAACAATAACGATCCGAAGTATAGTAGATTAGTGTATGTTAAATTTGATGTTCTGAAAAAATAAACACAACACTTTTTATTTTCCTCAGATCCCGCTGTAATAAAAATCAACGCAAAAATGGCTATGCCCCCTGGCGGCCCGATGGAAGTGGTTTTCTCATTTGATACCACTGGCTCCATGTCGCAAGTGCTCGATGAGGTTAAGGGTCGTATCAACGACATTGTGCAGCGCCTTCAAGCCGATATACCCGGCTTTAGAGTGGGCATCATCGCCCATGGGGACTACTGTGATGCTGAGCATTTTTACGACATTCGCCTATTGGACCTGACAGAGAACGTTGTTGGTAAGTTTTATTTTTTTTATTTTAAAAAATATATTTTACTATTTTGTAAAGACCTTTATAGATATAAGATGGGCTTGTGCAGCAGATATAGCACTTTCGCTGTTGCCTGCGTTAGACCCAAGTTCGATTCCTGAGTGAGGAGAAAATTTCTATTTAGTATCTCGATCAGTCTTTGGCCTAGGATTTTGTATCCCAGGTTGACCCTAACCGTCAAGGTCGAAAGCCTTCCTCCTATTTAATTGTGTAGATGGGGGCATAAAAACACATTGGCCTACATATAATTATAAAGAAATAAAAGAGAAAGAGAGGAGAGAGAGAAGGGGAGCCACGATGCTTCATTAATTTATGGTTTAATTGTTATCTTCATGCAAAGTTTGAACTTCTATTATAAATCTTATCCTCATCCAAGTTTTTAAATTGAATTATATAAATAAATCTTAACCTCATCCAAAGTTTAAATGTTTGTTATAAATTTTCCCCAACAGACGTTGTGACTTTTGTCGCTAACACAGAAGGCACAGGAGGTGGGGATATCCCAGAGTGCTACGAGCTCGCTCTTCGTCGTGCGTGCGAAATGTCCTGGAGCCCGGGAAGTCGACGAGTGTTGGTTGTTATTGGCGACGCTTACCCCCACGGTCCTGACTACGACATGAACAAAGACGGTATTGACTGGACCCAGGAACTCAATACGCTTATTTCAAAGGTATGTTAAATATTTTATAAACTGTGTTTTATTATTATTAAATGTCTTTTTTTTTAGTATAAATTTGTTTAGTTACTTTAACTGACACAAGGGCATGTGATCTGAAAAAGAAATCATAACGATCAAGAAATGGAGGTTTGTAAGAAAAGAGAATTAATATTGTAGATCACGTAATTATAACATTAATTTAAAATCTATATCACCTCACTTTCTTTTTGCTACGTTAATTTTAAAATAGAACTAAGACAAAAACTAGTCAAAATTCCACTCGCTTCAGGCTCCCATTTTGGTTTCTGTATGATTCACAGCTGAAGGCTTAAAGTCGTCTCTATTAACTGATTCTTATACAAGTTTATGCAATTATTTTGAAGACTTTTTATTTAACTTCTATTTCATTCATACTTTGTATAGGCTAAAGTTTAACTGATTTTACCGACATAATAATTATGTGTTGTAATGGTTATATATTAGGCTCTTCTCCGCTACTCTAAAAAAAACCACATGTTTGATTCCCATTTTGTGAAGTCTTATTTTATCTATCTGGCTTTCTACGAAGACCTCAAGTTGTCCCTGGCGGACAGAATCAAAGCAGCCTGCCTCCAAATTATTTGAATTGTGTCGATGAGAGCACCTGACATTTTCAATTGCTCTAAATATTTTGTTTGTTTTTTTTGTGTCACCAGGATGTGAAGGTATATGGGGTTCAAGTTCAGGAAGATCCAGACTCGACATCATTCTTCCAAAAACTGTCCAGAGACTCCGGAGGTCAACATCTGAAACTGGCCAACATGGGCACAATCTGCCAGGTTATCATGGGGATCTGCTACAGAGAGCAAGGAGCAGAAATGTTTCTGGTAAGTTTTCTTGTGCAGCTGAACTTAGAAAATTATAACTTTGCAGTCACCTGCGTCAATTTTGTTGATTGTTACAGTTCAAGTAAATTTGTAATGCTCACTTTTTTATTCTGCTTTTAAAGTCAATGTCTTTATATTTTATAGCAGTGACGAAATGCCTGACTTCTTGGTCGCTGCAATTTCCAGAAGATTTGAGTTTGTCAAGAAGTCATAATTATAGTCAAATTAGCTCTGTAAAAGGTTTATAGTACTGCAGCAAAGAAAAAAAATTAATGATTCTACTTAGTTGTCCGGTAACAAAATATATCCTCAAAACTACAATGCCCATTTAAGAATTTAGGTCTCAGTATGCAAAAAAATGTTGCCATCGAAGAATTAGTTTGTGCTTGGTTGCTAGAATACAGGGACAATGCTCATCTTCCTCCACAGAATTATGAAGCGGAGTTGCGTGCAAAGCAAGGAACAAGCATTGGCGCTGATCTGGAAAATGTTCTGGGTACACTTCGCCATGATGACTCTGTTCAGAGTCTGATAAATGGAAAAAAAGACGACAACGACAAAGATGTTGCAGATATTGCTTCAGACATGGACGCTTCTGATCTTGACGGAGATGACAGTGGATTTGGTGAAAGTCTGTCTACATCTACGAGAGGTAGCGAAACGAAACTTTCCGGAAAAATAAAAGTTTCAAAAGGTTCAAAGACCGGAAAAGCATCTAAGGAGACAACGAAACATCTCCAGAATCCATCAGATGTGAAACAGATTTCCAGGGCAAAGAGAGGATGTGCTGCAAAAGTTCTAAACCAGAAAGAGAGGAAGATAATCCAAACTGTAAGTACTATTATCAAATCTCTGTGGTTTTGTTTTTACTCGGTGGCTTCCTACAAAACTGCTTTGTAATTTACATTATCATCACCACTAAGCCCTACTTAGATTAAGGTGCCAGAACCGAAGGATGAGGAAACAGAGGATGGGATTTGTGGAGAATATCAAGTGTAGAGTGCACTACTTTATTAATGGGACTCTAATCTTGATGGTTATACTCTACTTTCATTGATCTTATATAGTAAATCACAGGGGCAGATTTGCTGTTTTAGTTCAGAAAACTGACACATTGTCTGGCAAATGACTTTGATTTGAGGCAGTGCAGTTTAGAGTATCTGGCCGGCAGTGATTTGAGGGTTTCTGCTTTGTCATTTTTGTTTTCACATGAACAGTACATCGAGATGAAAGGAGCGTTCTGTTGCCACTTAATATGTTTGGTTGTTAATTTTTTACAACCGTCCGCACCTTTTCACCTTTGACACAACTGAGGTCATTTAGGTGGCGGGATGCTTCCACTTTGCCTGTTGTTATTGATTCTAGTGGAGTGGGGTGGAGTATGCCATCAGAGAGAGGGGATAGTTGATAAATAAAATGGATTTCTCCTCGTTAGAATTGAACATAAAAATCTTTGCATGCAAGGGCCAAGACTCTTTCAATTACATTCAGGACTACAAAAAGGCCTGTCTTAATTTGTTACGAATTTGAAATTAAGTGCACAATGCATTGTTTTGTTATTTTTGTTGTTGTTGCTGTTGCTGTTTTTGTCGCAGTTTCAGAATGATAAAAATATTGCTTGTGGGCAATTAGCACATGCTCTGGTACAGTTTGCTACTCCTTTCTTGTCAAACTCTATCATTTTTGTCTCCACTCCTTTTCTTTGTATGTTACTCTCTAGTAACACCTCTTCAGCATGTATTTCAAGTGCCATGGAACTCTTATTTACTAAAACTGTTTTAAAAAAATAAAAAAAGTCCCTAAAACTATTGACTAACATCTCTGTCCTTTTCTTTTCATCTTTATAATACAGAAAACCTCAACCGGACATGAAGCAGTTGCCAAGAGAAAGAAGAGAGCGACACAGAAGAAACCCACTCCAGCTCTGCGTCCCATGCGGGAATGTGTTTCTGCCCAAAAGTTTGCCTACAAGAACCTCTCATGGTCTCGGTGGCAGCCGGCAGTGATCCCAGCACAAGGGAAACTGAGAGGACAGTGGAGACAGATCTCTCAAAGTGGCTCTCAGTATTTCTGGAGATCCGATCTGCTGAAACTTTGCAAGTCCAGACTGGATACACTACCTGGACATGCCACTCTGTTTGAAGTCGGGGTACATTCACCCGGAAATAGACGGATCAAAGTGGTGTACGTCAAGTCCTCAAAAGTTATAGGTGACAAATCAAGAGGTGTGTTCAGCTTGCCCTGGTATAGCGGAATGTTCCGCAGTATTCGGAAACAGCTCAACGAGTCTGTTAATGCCAATGGCTGTGTGGATAAAGTGTGTGTAAGGTGGGCCTTTGTCAATGAGGACTCGAAGGCAGTAAAGAAGAATATTCTTAAGGAATATGACTATGCTTGGAATGGTAGCCGCTCTGATTTTGGTGTCAATTTAACCGAAGTCAACTCATGAATGCACTAGTCTAGGGGTTCCATTCTTGAAAGATATTCTGTTTTTTCAAGTATAAAACCCCAAACATAATTATTATGACCTTATGCAGTTGGGAGTGCAGTAAAATCCTCTCGCTCTTTCTTTCTCTCTCTCTCCCCCTCCCTCTCTCTCTGTCTCTGTCTCTCTCTCTCTGTCTCTCTCTCTCTCTTCCCCTCCCCCCAAGCGTTGTGAATCCTCCAGATCGGCCATCACTAACACATTATGAGTCAAAACAGCCTAGCAACAAAATTACCTGAATTGTGTAAATTTATGGTACACGTATCATTATGATATTGATTAATATTATTTTATATTTTTAAATCTGTTTTTCTATCAATGTTGTGATATTGCCAAAAGTATCAAATCTAGTGCTCAAACTTTTGTTTGCAAATTATATAATTATGTCACTAGATAAGTTCTTTTTTGTGATTGGCTTTTAAATTTATTGTATTTTACGTAATAGATCTATTACGTATTCATCCAGATTACATGACCTCATTGTGTCAGTTGTGCCATAAAACATTTCATATCTACTTATTGTCATTATAGTTATAGTGTTCATAAGAAAGTATAGACATTTCATTATGGTCAAAAAGCAAAAAAAAAAAAAAAAACCCAAAAAAACACACACAAAACCCCCCCCCCCCCCCAAAAAAAAAAACAATGGATAAAGGGAGGTTTTTTTGTTTACTCATTTGAGCTTTTTCATTGTAAATGTTGTTATCTCCCTTTGGCACGACTAGGAGGACTAGGAGAATTCAGTAGGGTGGAGTAAATGGAATACAGTGTCCACAATAATGTTAGATATCTATTAATGATATTTTATATATGATATGAAAAATGGATAATAATCAACTTACTGAAATAGAGTTTCCCACTTAGGAATGGAACCCACATCTATTGTTTGCAGAAGAAGAGCATAATATTATACCTGTTAGGCCACCTACATTGTCATATTTTATGCAAAGACGAAGATTGCCATTTTCATTGAAAGCCAAAGTGTCTAATCAAGATTGAAAAAAAATAGAGAGAAATGATGCTTCACACTGAAAAAGCTTTTTTTTTAAACTTCAGATCTGACACTCTTATTATTTTATATAGGCCACAAAAGAGGTGTACAGGTTACACCATTTTACTCACTGGTTACGTCTTCCTGTGGGTATAAATTGTGTATGCATGTATGTGTGTATGTGTACATGTGTGTGTGTGTGTATGTGTGTGTGTGCACATGTGTGTGTATGTGTGTTTGTATGTGTGTCTGTCTGTTTGTGTGTGTGTGTGTACATCATGGGTGTGTGTGTGTGTGTGTGTGTGTGTGTGTGTGTGTGTGTGTGTGTGTGTGTGTGTGTGTGTGTGTGCATGTGTGCGTGCATGTGTGCGTGCATGTATGTTTGTCTGTGTGTGTACATCATGTGTGTGGGTGTGTATGTGTGTGCGCGCTTGTGAGGGTGTATGAGCCTAGATCTAATTTCCGTCTGAAGAACAAATCATCGTTTTGTAGACATTTGTATTGAAAATATCACAGACTTGTTTCTGTTAAAAAAATATATTATTGTTTCTGGGATCCAGTACTCTGCAGACCAGAAATATCATTCCCAAACCACCTCAATAAACTATTCCACCACAATTGATGGTGATCATGTTGATACCTGATTTGTATAATATATAAATGGCAGGTTATGTCATATTATGAATTTGTATATATACTATTAGATCAATATTGTATAATATGATATTATTCTTGTTCTTTGTTGTAAATTTTGTACAGTTTATGCAAAATTATTGTTAAGTTTTTTACAAGAGCACTGCCTCTTGATACGTTAATATTGAAAACAAATCAAAATGTAAATCGGTTTCAAAAACAAATAAAATTTTACTTTCTGTTGATGTTCTTTATTGCTTCATGGTTGTTTATTCATCTTGTTGGAAAAGGCTTCTCAAAATAATGGAAAATGCTTGATGTATTGTTATACAGTATTGAAAAAAACAATTATGCTGATTAGACAGTTTTTATTACTTATTCAGAGTAAGACACATAATTGCTTCAAGATTCTATCCTATATATGGGAAACATGCTGACAAAATGAAATACTTCTCGGATTCAAGCCTTATGGAAATAAATACATCACGCTAATAGGTGAATTTTTTACCATTCACATTCATTATAAGATAATAAAGGCATTTAAAGAATATGCCACCAATTGTTTTAAAGTTACAAATTTGACTCTGGTGTGGATTTTTGGCCAATATATCGATTTGTGGATTGCGAGAAGTAACTCTTTTTGTCAGCACGGCTCACATATCATTGTGACTGAAAACGAAGTACAACGCTTGTGTCACCTCTTATTTGACGGAATGTTTATCATAATACCAAAGGCAAAGCAATAAATCCTACCTGTAACCTCAAAATGAAGGTTTGAAAAGGTCAAAGAAACGCAAAAGTTTAACTGCTAAGCATAGACCTATTTTATTTACATCGGGTGTCCTATGTATCAATGAAATAATGAATGTAATAACAAACAAAAAAATTCAATAATATGAGATAATTTAAATACATGTAAAACGAGTTTTATTCCTTATTAATTTTATAAAACACATTTCAATTATGACAAAAAGTATGTCTTTAATTAAAACACTCCTAAGCCTTACTAACGTCATTTTTCCTCTACTTCTTTTGTATACTTGTCACTCTCTTGTGACCCTCTATTTCCGGAGTGCCTTGATCATTGCCAGTCGAAGCAGACTTTGTGCTGTTAAAGCTAAAGAGGTGAGAGTGGGTGATTGGCGGGTGCTCTGATGTGGTTTGCTCCTTCTTTCCTATCAAACATAATCTATCGTCCTGATCTCCCCTCCTTCTTTTTTGTGTTTGTTACTCTCTTGTAACACCTCTAACCTTCGGCGCTTATATGTCCTTATTGTGTTGCAAGTGCCGTGACACTCTTACTATGAAAAAGAGAAGTGAGCAGAGTAAGCCTGATTCCCTGTATGGACTTTTCTTCTGTTGACTTTCACCCATTGGCGCTCATATTATGACCTAATGCAGTTGCGAGCGCCGTCAAAACTCTGCTAAAACTGAACTATTCCCGAGTGGGGAGAGATTTTTTACTAAGTTTCTTGGTCTCTAATAATTGGTGTATCCCTCTCAGGCAAGGTGGGAAGCCAGCCACATAAATAATTTTGATTGTGTCGATGGGAATGTAAAAACATTCTGATACTTTAAAAAAGAAATCAAATGAGGAAGTGTTGAATGAAGCCATGATATGTAGTGGTCACTTAACGGTCACATACTACTAGAGAGGAGAAACCAACGCAGGGAGACAGAGAGAGAGAAAGAGAGAGAGAGAAGAGAGAGAGAGAGAGAGAGAGAGAAAGAGAGAGAGAACAACAGAGATGCAGACAGACTGAGAGAGAGACAGAGAGAAAAAATGCAAAGAGAGAGATATATATATATATACATATATCTTTTTATATATTAT
>NW_004797797.1:85660-88860 GCF_000002075.1 Aplysia californica
GGGGAGCAAAACTGCATCATTCTGACAACCACCTATTGCCATTTCTCTTTGTCCTCTGCTTTCCTCAGATTGTCACCCATCGTCTTTCCTGTCCACTCTGTAATGTTGTCGTCCCATCTCCTTCTCTGCCTTCCTCTCTTTCTCTTTCCTTGTACGGTTCCATGCAGGATTGTTTTGGCAAGTCTTGTGGATCTTGTGACACACACGTACCGTTTTAGTTTTCATCTCTTCACTTCGCGACAATTGTAGCTCGTCTGTTGATACCTAGAACTTATCCTCATTGTGTGTAGCAATGTTTGTTGCGAGGTTAGATATTTCACGTGTTTCCTTGCTGTCACAATGACGTGTCGAAACTAGAGTCTTGGCTGGTGAAAAAATTGTGAAATCGAAATTGTAGATCTTTGTAATAGATTTGACGCCCATATCAACAATATTAGGTTATTTAAGAGACGGGATCTCCGAGTTTAACGTCCATCTCCTAAAAGACCAAGCCAAAAAGAATATTCGTGTTACGTGCCTTTCCCAAGGACACAACGTTGGACCGAGCTGAGGCTCGAACCCCCGGACCCGCATTTTCATGATAACGAAGCCAGTGCGGTAGCCTAACCACTAAGCTACTGATGCCACCAGTCTGACTGAAAAAAACAACAACCACAAACAAAAACAAAAAAAAAAACCCTAAAAAAAACTGTTTACTTGAACAAGGCTTCTCACAACAGTCGAGACCCTTCTTTTTATGAGGGACAACACACAGGGAGGGATTTTAAATCACCGTGTAGGTCGTGTGTTAATATTTCACTTTGTGCCTCATTCCCTGCTGTCACTGTCAAGAGCCATGGAGGAGTTTGTTCCAAGGAAAGGGAAGCTTGGTGTCTTAGTTGACGGCTGTTGGTTCGGATTATACCAGGACAAAGACAAAGACTCTTACCAAACAACACTTTGGAGATGCTTCACATGGGATTTTATGATGACAGTCTCAAGTCTCAAGCCTGTTGAACGCAGAGTTAAATATAACAGGTTGGTAGAGATTACTTTAAAAAATATAATAACAATCATGCCTCTTCACAGGAGTTGCTGGATATTCCAGGGTTAAAAAATGTTGCATGGTTTGGTAAACAATATAGGCAAATTTGCTCTCTATTCCAGTATCCTCCCGTTTCGAGTCAGTAACACAAAGCTCAAGTGCCCCTCCCCCTCTCTCTCTCTCTCTCTCTCTCTCTCTCTCTCTCTTCTCTCTCTCTCTCTCTCTCTCTCTCTCTCTCTCTCTCTCTCTCTCTTTCTCTCTCTCTTCTCTCTCTTTCATTCACCTCCCCACCCCCTCACCATAATAATATAATAGTACGTTTGCACTCACAAATAAGCTCACAGTCACATGCATAATATAAATGAACAGTAATTAAAAACACCAATAGTTTTCAGATAGTTACTCAGTAGGCCCTATTCTGATTGTAACTCAACGGTGGTCAGAAATGGCTTTGTCAGTGACATTCAGATTGCTAACTGTTGGTTTGTTCTTAATTGAAATGACAATGCTCTAGGTGTGACCACAAAATAGACTGTTATATTTTATATTTTTATTTAGTAGAGGTTTTACGGCACTCGCAATTGCATAAGGTCTTATGAGCGTCAACAATGGACTGTGTAGAGCTGATCACAATTTGCTTAAAAGGTCATTCCTATCCAAAAATAGGGAAGACCTTCCACAGAGGGCAGCTGACCAACAACCCCTAACCCTAATCCTAACCCCATTTATTCAGGGTAATTTCCATCTAAAATAGAACGGAAAAGGAAGGACGACCGTAACGAGAGACCACCTTAACAAAAACAATAAAGAAGGGACTTAGAACTACCCCTAACCCTATCTCTACCCCTACCCCTATCCGAACTCCTACCTCTATCCCTTTCCCTACCAACACCCTTACCTTTAACCCTTACGCCGGTCCCAGAGTGGCTCTGTAGGTCTGACCTGTAGCTCGCCTAGCTCACACTGTGAAAATGAATGTATACTTTATTGTGTTCCTGAGAAGTGTCGCTGTATCGTCTGTCTGTTGTCAGCAGAGCTGCGCGATGCGTCAGACGTGCTATTCAACAGTGTTGTAAAAATGGCGGACATGTGTCGCCTCGCTTCGTGTTTATTTTCAGTGTTGTAAAAATGGCGGACATGTGTCGCCTCGCTTCGTGTTTATTTTCGACTGAAACTCTTCTCAGATCATCAAAATCAACAAGAAGTAAGTATTATTAGGTGCTTTACTATTAAATATTGATGCTAGCATCAACACTTGGCCACAAAATCACCCAGAAATGCACGTTATCATACTTTGAAACTTCGAATCGAGAGGTTGACCTAGTTTCGACTGTTGTCGTAGGCTTAGGCCTAGATCTAGGTGTGCTTTTCTAGATTCTAGATCTAGATCTAGAACCTAGATTGAGATGCAGAGAGATGTCCCTAGAAAGGCCAAGATTCTAGATAGATCTATATGGAATAATTTACATCTGATTTAGATCTAAAGTGTTCACCCCTGAATCTATCTCGACTTAATCAATTCTAAATAGCTGGTGTGCAATGTCCGTAGATTTCTAGATCTAGATCTACATCACTCTAGATTTAGATCTAGGCCTAAGTGACCCTGTAAAATCTAGTAGTTTTTACGTGTTTCTTATTTAGATCTAGATATCTAGATATCTAGATGTAGATTTAGATTTGAATCTAGATTCTAGATCTAAACTGAATTAAAATTTTATAGATCTAGAGATAAATTATCTTGGCTATCTAGAATCTAGAGATAGGGTCTATAAAGATCTCAAATCTAGATCTTGATCTAGATTCACTCCCACATGACAATGGCCGTCATGTAAACATTAAACGGGACCGCAGTTGTACAGGTGCACCGAAAAAGAAGCCATTGAAACAAGTAGAGAAGCTTAAGTAGATCTACTGTTGATATGATAATATGAATCAAGTTGAATGGTCTCCGTCAATTCACAGGCAAGTAGCCTTGTCAAGAGTCGCTCTTCGGTCATTCGCCAACCACTAGATCTAGATCTAGATCTAAAGTTAAAATCTAGATTTCGATCTACTTTCCGAAGTGCACACTCTGGGCTGGGTGCACAACAAAATCTAGACCTAGATCTGGATCTTGATCCACGTTTATTCATTAATTAATACTATCTCTCTCTTTCTCTCTCTCTCTCTCTCTCTC
>NW_004797797.1:89848-93990 GCF_000002075.1 Aplysia californica
AAAAATGGCGGACATGTGTCGTCTCGCTTCGTGTTTATTTTCGACTGAAACTCTTCAGAGATCATCAAAATCAGCAAGAAGTAAGTATTATTAGGTGCTTTACTAATATTGATGCTAGCATTAACACTTGACCACAAAATCACCAAAAATGCACTTTATCATACATTGAAACTTCGAATCGAGAGGTTGACCTAGTTTCGACTGTGTCGTATGCTAGGCCCTAGGCCTAGGCTTAGATCTAGATCTAGGTCTGTGTGCTTCTCTAGATTGTAGGCCTAGAGTCTAGATCTAGATTTAGATCTAGATAATATCTAGATTGAGATGCCGGTGAGGGATGTCCCAAGAAAGGTCTAGATTCTAGGTAACTCGCTGGACTGACGATAGTTTACAATTTACATTGGTTACAGTGCAATGCAATTCGTTTAATGTTTACATGACGTCCATTGTCATGTGGGAGTAAATCTAGATTCTAGATCTAGATTCGAGATCTATAGGCCCCTAGATCTATATCTTTAGATTCTAGATAGCCGAGATAATCTAGTTATAACTTAGATCTAGATATCTATGCCTAGATCTAGATTTGATATATAGCCTAAATTTAATTCAGTAAATAAGAAATACGTAAAAATACTACAGGGGCACTTACGCCTAGAGTGATTTAGTTATCTTGATCTACCGATATTGCACACCAGAATAGAATTAGAATTGATCAAGTCGAGAGAGATTCTGGGGTGAACACTAAAAATCTATATCTAGATCAGATGTAAATTATAATACATATATATCTAGAATCTAGACCTTTCTTGGGACATCCCTCGGCACCTCAATCTAGATATCTAGATCTAGATGTAGACTCTAGGCCTAGAATCTAGCGAAGCACACAGGCCTAGATCTAGGGCCTAGCATACGACACAGTCGAAACTAGGTCAACCTCTCGATTCGAAGTTTCAATGTATGATAAAGTGTATTTTTGGTGATTTTGTGGTCAAGTGTTAATGCTAGCATCAATATTTAATAGTAAAGCACCTAATAATACTTGCTTCTTGCTGATTTTGATGATCTTTGAAGAGTTTCAGTCGAAAATAAACACGGAGCAAGGCGACACATGTCCGCCATTTTTACAACACTGTCGAATAGCACGTCTGACGCATCGCGCAGCTCTGCTGACAACAGACAGGCGATACATCCACGCTGCTCAGGAACACGATACAGCTGTAGTATACATTCATTTGTACGGTGTGACCTGTAGCTCGCTTAGCCCACGCCGTCTTTGTGTCAGCAAAGCCGCACTGTGCGTTGGCGTCTGTGTCTCAGCGAGCGCGACGCACACTCGCTGCGTGTCAGCACAGCCGCACACACAGTGTGCTGACGTGTGTAGGTGTGCAACTGACGGGTCTGCCTTGCTATATTTAGGTACTGTGTAATCCAAGACCAATTATACCAAGACGGGACAACTCTTCTTTACATCATTTGCCAAGTGCAGCCCCCCCCCCCCCCCACACACACACACACACGCACACTTGCATATGCGCGCGGCAATTGTTTACATTGGTTACAATGCCAGGCTTGATCAACTGATCATCTCGGGCGGTATGTCTAGCCTATGCTTACTAGAATTAATTTATTTTAGCTCAGAGAGAAACAGAGAGAGAGAGAGAGAGAGAGAGAGAGAGAGAGAGAGAGAGAGAGAGAGAGAGAGAGAGAGAGAGAGAGAGAGAGAGAGAGAGAGAGAGAGAGAGAGAGAAAGTATTAATTAATGAATGAACGTGGATCTAGATCTAGATCTAGGTCTAGATTTTGTTGTGCACCCAGCCAAGAGTGTGCAGTTCGGAAAGGAAATCGAAATCTAGATTTTAGCTCTAGATCTAGATCTAGATCTAGATCGTTCATTTGCGAGCTAGGCGAGGTACAGGTCAGACCTACAGAGCCACTCTGGGACCGGCCTAACCCTTACCCTAACCCTGACCCTACCTCTACCCCTACCCCTAGCGCTATCCCCCTGTCTGTTTAATAGTGGTCGCTCGTTACAGAATTCCTCTAACGGAAAATCATGTTGTCACAGATGTTCAGACCAGTGTGGTGTAGAAGTTATGAGCTTCTTCGTTTCACAAAGATGACCCCGAGTCAGATTCCCTTGTGTGGAGATTTTGTTGATAAGTATTTCGGGTCTTTCTTCTTTGAAGGTGTATCCATCTTAGTCTGGATCACGTTTGACAGACATGCTCGCAATCTGTCTCCTAAATGGTCTAGGCTAAACTGTCTTGATCGGAGTGCAAAGACATGTGCGTGGATGGCAGGTGCTTTGGTGAGATTTTCTTTTTTTTTCTATCAAACATATATCCTTTTATCACTCTTTCAGTTCTTTGAATGTTGCTCTCTTGTAATATCTTTAATCTACGACACTTAAATTGCTTCTTTTTTTTTTTCTTTTTTTTTTTTTGGGGGGGGGGGGGGGGGGGGGTCACAAGTGCCGTACAATTCTTACTGAAACGGAAATATAGAAAAACGACGAAATTCGATAAACAAAATCGTGAAGACACCACAAATATTCTGTCCAGGATACTGAGGGTGAAAAGGAGGTCACCGGACTGTTCTTTTTTCTGGGAGGAGATCGATTTGCGCACACGAAGCAGCTATGAGATTATTCTAATTTGATTTCAGAACGATAAATAATATTAATATGCTACTTAATATGAGAGACAGGAAAGTGGAAACAGTTTTGGTGCTGATAAAACCGTCTTCAGTGCGGAATAAACCTTCGATGCCATCGTCACCCCGACCAATTCTTGGAAATGGTTTGGTATCTTTACCAGATGGTGGCGTATTTGCTGCTTGACTGGTTCAGGGACCTTTCTCTTGGAACTAAGCTTTGACAATCATCATCATCATCATTATCCGGTGCCTTGCCGACTGGCGTGGGCGATCATGGACCTCCACTTCACTCTGTCTGTTGTTCTTGCTGCTCCCAGCCATGCTGTCATCTTGTCCAGTATCTTTTCCCTCTGTCTCCTCTGCTTTTCTTTCCATCAAATTTGCCTGTTACAACATTCTCTAATGCTTCTTTCCGCATTGTGTGTCGGAAGAAATTTGCCTGTCGCTTTCGTATATTCGTCATTAAGCTGTCTTCTGCAATTTGCTTCAACCAAGACTTCTTCATTTGTTTTTCTAGCTATCCATGGGATACGCAGCATGCGTCTTATGAACCAAAACATATCATGATCTTATTGTGGTTGCAAGCGCCGTAAAACTCTTACCAAAACTGAAAATATAGTCAACAGTGTTGTGAGTCAAATTTATGAACAGCACGAAAATAAAGTTCATGTATGTTATTCAGTTTTATTTTGGCCCTTTGATTGGCCCAAATGCCATTCCTTTTGTTAAACTAATATCGTATTTAGACGAAGTCTAAACATTTTGCATTAACACATTGTACTGCATGAAATTAAATAAGTTTTAATTTGGCTTCTCCCGAAAACCTCGTATTTTGACATACGTGAATGATGAATGACAGCAAGGATATGGAAGAATTGTACACACACACACACACACACACACACACACACACACACACACACACACACACACACACAAACAAACAAACAAACAGAGCGAGAGAGAAGGGGGAGAGACAGAGAGAGAGAAAAAGAGAAAGAGAGAGAGAGAGAGAGAGAGAGAGAGAGAGAGAGAGAGAGAGAGAGAGAGAGAGAGAGAGAGAGAGAGAGATAATTTTCCAGTGTCCGAGGGTTAATCATAAACCCTTTTCGTATCACATAGAAGACATGAGTTCGAGTCTTTTGTGAGGGGCGGGAGTGGGATGGGGTTATGTTTATTATTTTTGTCTAAGTCATGTACCTCCGTCTGTCTGTTGGTGGGTGGTTGGCGGGTGCTCAGGTGTAGTTTACTACTTTTTCCTTTAAAAAAAAACTATCTCCCTTCTCTCTCCTCCTCCTTTTTGTGTTTGTTTCTCTCTTGTAACACCTGTAATCTTCTGCACTTATATGATCTTGTTGTGTAGCAAGTGCCGCAAAACTCTCACTAAAACTAAACTAGAACGCTGTCTGCTGGAATCTTGCTTATCACCCTGACTGAGTTAGTTTTGACAAGCAAATAATCGAAATACCCCTCCTCCCCCCCAACCCCCC